>NC_045979.1:40075035-40095035 GCF_010909765.2 Amblyraja radiata
GATAGATCAGCCATGATTGAATGGTGGAGTAAACTTGATGGGCCGAATGGCCTAATTCTGCTCCTATCACTTATGACGTTATGATCAACCACATGGGTAACATCAGAGTCATGATGTTGTACAGCGCAGGACAGGGGAATCGAGGACCTGAGGACATAGGTTTACCGTGACAGGGGAAAGGTATGATAGGAACCTGAGGGGCAACTCGTTCACACAAGGGTGGTGGGTGGGTGTATGGAACGAGCTGCCGGAGGATGTAGTTGAGGAAGGGACCATCGCAACATTTAAATAAACTTGGGCAGGTACGTGGATGGGACAGGTTTGGAGGGATATAGGCCAAATGTGGGCAGATGGGACTAGTGTAGATGGGGCATGTTGGTCTGTGGGCAGGTGGGACTAGTGTAGATGGGGCATGTTGGTCTGTGGGCAGGTGGGACTAGTGTAGATGGGGCATGTTAGCCTGTGGGCAGGTGGGACTAGTGTAGATGGGGCATGTTGGTCTGTGGGCAGGTGGGATTAGTGTAGATGGGGCATGTTAGCCTGTGGGCAGGTGGGACTAGTGTAGATGGGGCATGTTGGCCTGTGGCCAGGTGGGACTAGTGTAGATGGGGCATATTGGCCTGTGGCCAGGTGGGACTAGTGTAGTTGGGGCATGTTGGTCTGTGGACAGGTGGGACTAGTGTAGATGGGGCATGTTGGTCTGTGGGCAGGTGGGACTAGTGTAGATGGGGCATGTTGGCCTGTGGGCAGGTGGGACTAGTGTAGATGGGGCATGTTGGTCTGTGGGCAGGTGGGACTAGTGTAGATGGGGCATGTTGGTCTGTGGCCAGGTGGGACTAGTGTAGATGGGGCATGTTGGCTGGCGTGGGCAGGTGGGACTAGTGTAGATGGGGCATGTTGGCCTGTGGCCAGGTGGAACTAGTGTAGATGGGGCATGTTGGCTGGCGTGGGCAGGTGGGACTAGTGTAGATGGGGCATGTTGTTCTGTGGGCAGGTGGGACTAGTGTAGATGGGGCATGTTGGTCTGTGGGCAGGTGGGACTAGTGTAGATGGGGCATGTTGGCCTGTGGCCAGGTGGGACTAGTGTAGATGGGGCATGTTGTTCTGTGGGCAGGTGGGACTAGTGTAGATGGGGCATGTTGGCCTGTGGCCAGGTGGGACTAGTGTAGATGGGGCATGTTGTTCTGTGGGCAGGTGGGACTAGTGTAGATGGGGCATGTTGTTCTGTGGGCAGGTGGGACTAGTGTAGATGGGGCATGTTGGCCTGTGGCCAGGTGGGACTAGTGTAGATGGGGCATGTTGTTCTGTGGGCAGGTGGGACTAGTGTAGATGGGGCATGTTGGATGGCGTGGGCAAGTTGGGACTAGTGTAGATGGGGCATGTTGGTCTGTGGGCAGGTGGGACTAGTGTAGATGGGGCATGTTGGCTGGCATGGGGCAAGTTGGGCTGAAGGGCCTGTTTCCACGCTGTGTCACTATGTGGCCCGCCTTGTCCATGGTGAAGGTGATGCCAGATTCAGGGGAACAAGATGGTGAATGTTAGTCTTTGACCCAGGGTAGAGGATTCTAACACAGGCTGAAGGCGAGGTTAGCGGGCGTTTGGTGGGATTACGCCGGCATGTGGCAGGCGTTTAACACACATGTGGAGGGGTAACGCACACATGTGATGGGGTTAATGTGTGTGGAGGGGTCAAGCTTGCATGTGGAACGGTGTACACAAGTGTGTAGCAGTGTACACGTGTGTGGAACGGTGTACACATGTATGTAGTGGCGTACACGTGTGTGATGCGGTGTAAACGTGTGTGGAGCGGAGTACACATGTGTAGCGGTGTACACGTGTGTAGCGGTGTACACGTGTGTAGCGGTGTACACGTGTGTGTGCAGCGGTGTACACGTGTGTAGAGGTTTACACGTGTGTAGAGGTGTACACGTGTGTAGCGGTGTACACGTGTGTGTAGCGGTGTACACTTGTGTAGCAGTGTACACGTGTGTGTAGCAGTGTACACGTGTGTGTAGCTGTGTACACTTGTGTAGCAGTGTACACGTGTGTGTAGCAGTGTACACGTGTGTGTGTAGCTGTGTACACGTGTGTAGCAGTGTACACGTGTGTAGCAGTGTACACTTGTGTAGCGGTGTACACGTGTGTGTGTAGCGGTGTACACGTGTGTAGCGGTGTACACGTGTGTGTGTAGCGGTGTGCACGTGTGTAGCGGTGTACACGTGTGTGTGTAGCAGTGTACACGTGTGTAGCGGTGTACACGTGTGTGTGTAGCGGTGTACACGTGCGTAGTGGTGTACACGTGTGTGTGTAGCGGTGTACACGTGTGTAGCGGTGTACACGTGTGTGTGTAGTGGTGTACACCTGTGTAGCGGTGTACACGTGTGTGTGTAGCGGTGTACACGTGTGTAGCGGCGTACACGTGTGTGTGTAGCGGTGTACACGTGTGTAGCGGTGTACACGTGTATGTGTAGCGGTGTACACGTGTGTAGCGGTATACACGTGTGTGTGTAGCGGTGTACACGTGTGTGTAGCGGTGTACACGTGTGTGTGTAGCGGTGTACACGTGTGTAGCGGTGTACACGTGTGTGTGTAGCGGTGTACACGTGTGTAGCGGTGTACACGTGTGTAGCGGTGTACACGTACCTGGCGATGCTCCACTCCGGTTCGATCCACAACACGGTCGGGTCATCGATGAACTCGAAGTTCATGCTCTGCTCCAGCAGCGCGCGGTCCACGCTGACAGAAACACGTACCACGCCGGGACCGTGTACAGACGGCATGGACACGCACACAATCTCAGACACGGAGCGCCTGGGAAACACAGCAGAGACGTGCACGTGAGAAACAACACTGGCACTCAGTTTAACTCAGGTACAGTGAAAAGCTTTTGTTGCGCGCTAACCAGTCAGCGGAAAGACAATACATGTTTACAATCGAGCCGTCCACAGTGTAGATACATGATAAAGGAATAACGTTTAGCGCAAGGTAAAGCCAGCAAAGTCCGATCAAGGATAGTCCGAGGGTCACCAATGAGGTAGATAGTAGTTCAGGACCGCTCAGCTGAGTTACTCCAGCACTCTGTGAAACGTCACCTATCTATGTTCTCCACAGATGCTGCCTGACCCGCTGAGTTACTCCAGCACTCTGTGTCCTTTTGTGTAAACCAGCATCTGCAGTTCTTTGTTTCTTGCAAGATCTCATCTCTGGCAGTGAGAGGGTTAAACATGCCTCCACCTCCCACTCCATCATCTCTGGGCACAGTTCCTGCCCACTCACGAGCAGACCTCTCCAGACCTGATGCAGTACAGCATTCACATTGATCAGCAAATCAATGGTGCCAATTAGCTGCAGGATGTTTTTGATGTGGATTATTAGAGGACTTTTGTACAATGTTTCCAATGGTCCATAAGTACTGAGATGAGACAATGTTCACTGCAAAATGAAAGGGCCGTGTGGGAGTTTGTTCCTGGACGACAGAAGCCATTTAATCTCGAAGACAGTTGTTCGCAGATCATTTCCTTTTACCAAAGACAGGCACAGAGTGCTGGAGTAACTCAGCGGGTCAGGCAGCATCTGTGGAGAACATGGATAGGTGACGTTTCACAGAGTGCTGGAGTAACTCAGCGGGTCAGGCAGCATCTGTGGAGAACATGGATAGGTGACGTTTCACAGAGTGCTGGAGTAACTCAGCGGGTCAGGCAGCATCTGTGGAGAACATGGATAGGTGACGTTTCACAGAGTGCTGGAGTAACTCAGCGGGTCAGGCAGCATCTGTGGAAAACATGGATAGGTAACTTCTGGGCACCATGTTGTAGAATAAGATGTTGTCAAGCTGGAAAGGATACAGAGAAGATTTATGAGGATGTTGCCAGGACTAGAGGGTGTGAGCTACAGGGAGAGGTTGAGTAGGCTGGGTCTCTATTCCTTGGAGCGCAGGAGGATGAGGGTGATCTTATAGAGGTGTATAAAATCATGAGAGGAATAGATCGGGTAGATGCACAGAATCTCTTGCCCAGAGTTGGGGAATCGAGGACCAGAGGATATAGATTCAAGGTGAAGGGGAAACGATTTAATAGGAATCTGAGGGGCAACTTTTTCACACTAGTGGGTGTATGGAACGAGCTGCCAGAGGAGGTAGTTGAGGCTGGGACGATCCCATCGTTTAAGAAACAGTTAGACAGGCACATGGATAGGACAGGTTTGGAGGGATATGGACTAAACACAGGCAGGTGGGACTGGTGTAGCTGGGACATGTGGGCAAGTTGGGCTGAAGGGCCTGTTTCCACACTGTATCATTATGACTCTGTAATGCTGTCTGACCCGTTGAGTTACTCCAGCTTTTTGTGTCTATCTCGGGTTGAAACCAGCATCAGCAGTTCCTTGCTACACATTTGCTTTCAGCAGAGAGGGATCATCTTCTCATCCACTTCATTGCTGCTCTTTGTACAACAACATTGGCCATTGTTAACGACACAGTAACAATCGTTCCGCTTTCACTCTGGTAATGAGCTTACAATTCCACCAGCGCTTAACTATAACAAGATTAGCAATGACCAGGATAATCCTTCAACCTAAATCAGGATTTATTTCACAAATTATTTGAAACCATTACAGTGACAAATCAAGGCAATATTAAGCAGAACAGTTTAATAGTACGATTATGCTCGTTCTTGGATCCAGAAGGTCGGAGATTAAATCTGGTGACACACTTTGATAAACTGAGCAACCCTGAATCCCGAATCCAGAATCCGTTCCGAATGTTCCATCCAGCACAGTCTCAGTCTCTGAAATGTTGGTGTTTTTCACATCAGTGTAAGAGTTATGGGCCTGTCCCACTTACGCAACTTTTTCAGCGACTGCCGGCACCCGTCATAGGTCGTTACAGGTCGCTGAAAATGTTCAACATGTTGAAAATCCAGCAGTGACCAGAACAAGGTACGACTCTTTGGGCGACTACTCATGACCGTAGAGTCTTCATGTACCCCGCAACATGTCACCAGGGTGTCACCTGTATGGTTATGAGTCGTCTCCTCAGTCGCCCAAAGAGTCGTAGCGTCTTTCTGGTCATTGCTGGATTTTCAACATGTTGATAATTTTTGGCGACCTGCAACGACCTATGACGGGTGCCGGCAGTCGCTGAAAAAGTCGCATAAGTGGGACAGGTCCTTTAGGAAGTCATGTCACAGCCTTACAAACTTATTTTAGGAATAAGTATAAGGAATATATAGGGAAAACTTCTTCACCCAGAGAGCTGTGAATCTGTGGAATTCTCTGCCACAGAAGGCAGTGGAGGCCAATTCATTGGATGTTTTCAAGAGTTAGATTTAGCTCTTAGGGATCAAGGGATATGGGGAGAAAGCAGGAACGGGGTACTGATTGTGGATGATCAGCTGTGATCACATTGAATGGTGGTGCTGGATTGAAGGGCCGAATGGCCTACTATATCGAAACAGAATTCGTCCATTCGGCCCATCAAGTCTACTCCGCCATTCAATCATGGCTGATCTATCTCTCCTAACCCTATTCTCCTGCCTTTTCCCCATGACCTCTGACACCCGTACTAATCAAGAATCTATCGATCTCTGCCTTAAAAACATCCACTGACTTGGCCTCCACCACTGTCTGTGGCAAAGAATTCCACAGATTCACCACCCTCTGACTAAAGAAATTCCTCCTCATCTCCTTCCTAAAAGTGCGTCCTTTAATTCTGAGGCTGTGACCTCTAGTCCTAGACTCTCCCACTAGTGGAAACATCGTCTCCACATCCACTCAGTCCAGGCCTTTCACTATTCGTGGTGTGGGATTAAGGATGTTGCAGTAACCTTGCCCTGGTTGGGTCCCATCATTGTCTCAGCTTCTCCACGGCCTCTGTATTTCTGCGCCCGTTATTATACGCCCGTCACAACTGGTTTCATGTGATTCTATTCTGTTCAACTTTGTTCATTTGAAGAGTCTAGAAATAGCAGGCAGTAATTAGTTAGATCTCATTAAATCCTTCCAGCCAGTGGCTTCCAGACAGAAATCAAACTGCATTATTTTTAATGGAATACGGATCCTTCCTGCATTAAGTTTATTGACAACTTGTGCCTCCACTCAGACCAAACCTTTCCTTCATAAATCCTCCTGGTCAATAAAGGGGCAGTGTAACAGCACGGTGGTGCAGCGGGTAGAGCTGCTGCCTCACAGCGCCAGAGACCCGGGTTCCATCCCGCCTACGGGTGCTGTCTGTACGGAGTTTGCACGTTCTCCCCGTGACCTGCGTGGGTTTTTATCCGAGATCTTCGGTTTCCTCCCACACTCCAAAGACGTGCAGGTTTGTAGGTTAATTGGGTTGGTAAAAAATGTAACATTGTCCCTGGTGTGTGTGTAGGATAGTGTTAGTGTGCGGGGATCGCTGGTCGGTGCGGTCTCAGTGGGCCGAAGGGCCTGTTTCTGCGCTGTCTCCTTAAACTAAACCTAAACTAACTCCCTCTTACGTCACGGGTGCTAACCACACCAAGTACTGACATTCCTTCATCCTGTGGCATCAAGCCTCTCAACAACACAGTGCGGGGTTTATTCAGAACCAACACAAGGATGTTGTAGATGCTCTGGGTTTAATATTTCACAGTGAACAACTGGTAACTCACTTATACAACAGTGTGCAGGGGTTATAGTAAACATTGTCACGAGCAGCCAAATGTAATATTCTTCTGGGAATATCACAACATGCGCAGGATACTGGAGATAGGCCAAAGCCAACATCCTTACAATGATGGGCCTGAACTCGCTGGAGTTTAGAAGAATGAGGGGGGACCTCAGTGAAACTCACCGAATAGTGAAAGTCCTGGATAGAGTGGATGTGGAGAGGATGTTTCCACTAGTGGGAGAGTCTAGGACCAGAGGTCACAGTTTCAGAATTAAAGGACATTCCTTTAGGAAGGAGATGAGGAGGAATTTCTTGAGTCAGAGGGTGGTGAATCTGTGGAATTCTTTGCCACCGACGGCTGTGGAGGCCACAAGTCAGTGGATATTTTTAAGGCAGAGATAGATAGATTCTTGATTAGTACGCGTGTCAGAGGTTATGGGGAGAAGGCAGGAGAATGGGGTTAGGAGGGAGAGATAGATCAGCCAGGAGTGAATGGCAGAGTAGACTTGATGGGCCGAATGGCCTAATTCCGTTCCTATCACTTATGACCCCACTCCTGGCTATGATCAACGGCCCATATGTCACCAGATCGCTTCTCCTCCTCAGCGCAGGTCTCGAGGTTTGCTGTTCACACACACTCTGTCTCTCTGCTTCTCCACACCCCCTAGTTTCACATTGTTTACCAATGTCTCCTCTCCTCCCTTCCCCCACCCACGCGGGCTGATCTCCAAATCCCTGCACAGATGCACATTGGCCACATTTAACTCCCTTTCTCCATCCTCCTGCGTGCCTTTCAACCTCCCCTCCCCTCCCCTCCCCTCTGTCAGCCCAGTCTCGGCTTGTACTCACTAGAATTCAGAAGATTGAGGGGGGATCTTATAGAAACTTACACAATTCTTAAGGGGTTGGACAGGCTAGATGCAGGAAGATTATTCCCGATGTTGGGGAAGTCCAGAACTAGGGGTCACAGTTTAAGGATAAGAGGGAAGTCTTTTGGGACCAAGATGAGAAAATCATTTTTTACACAGAGAGTGGTGAATCTCTGGAACTCTCTGCCACAGAAGGTAGTTGAGGCCAGTTCATTGGCTATATTTAAGAGGGAGTTAGATGTGGCCCTTGTGGCTAAAGGGATCAGGGGGTATGGAGAGAAGGCAGGTACAGGATACTGAGTTGGATGATCAGCCATGATCATATTGAATGGCGGTGCAGGCTCGAAGGGCCGAATGGCCTACTCCTGCACCTAATTTCTATGTATCTATGTTTCTATCTCCTGACCTCTGCTGTGGATCACTTCCAGTCCCCACACTGAGGTTGGTCTCCCCCTCGGCTCCGCTCACTCGGCTAGTGTGATGTCATCAGTCAGCTGGGATACATCTGGACCATTTCAGCTGACAACCTCAATGAATAAAACCTTCGGTAGATTCATGCTGTTGAAGGTGACATTAACTTGTCTTCTGGTGGCTAATGGATGAAGTTAGAGTGGACTAACGGCGACTCTGTTACAGTATTGATCTGAAGAAGGGTCTCGACCAGAAACGTCACCCATTCATCCTCTCCAGAGGTGCTGCTTGTCCCGTGACCCTTCTTCAAGTTTAAACCAGCATCTGCAGTTCCTTCTGACACCTTCCCTTATCCTGTATCTGTACACTGTGGACGGCTCGATTGTAATCATGTATTGTCTTTCCGCTGACTGGTTAGGACGCAACAAAAGCTTTTCACTGTACCTCGGTACACGTGACAATAAACTGGACTGAACTGAGAGGTCCCATCACCTGTGGACCAGACTCCCGTTAACTCAGCGAGG
Source organism: Amblyraja radiata (assembly GCF_010909765.2). Lineage (NCBI taxonomy): Eukaryota > Metazoa > Chordata > Chondrichthyes > Rajiformes > Rajidae > Amblyraja > Amblyraja radiata. Next base: position 40,083,468 of record NC_045979.1, read on the forward strand.
TGAGAGGGACTTGGTCACGGAGACGCCCTTCCCCTGGACCAGAGTCTCCCGTTAGCTCAGAGCAGTGAGATGTTCCTGCTCCCAGAGATGGTCTTCCTGAGGACCTGACCCTCCCAGTAACATGGCGGTGTGATCTTCTACGTCCCCTGGTTCAGACTCTCCATTAGCTCAGCATGGTGCGTGCGCGGGTGGTTTTCCCATAGACCTGACCCTCGCAGTAACAGCGTTTACGTGAGGTTCACTTCTATCTCCCCTGGACCAGACGCCCGTGGCCTCACCTGTGGAACTGGCAGGTCTGGTTGCCGAACATAATGTTGACATTGCTGCCGGCACCGAGGTGTTGTCCAGTGATGGTCACCATGGTTCCCCCAGACTCGGGGCCTCGATGGGGTGCCAGGCCTTGGAGAGACGGCTTCTGTACGGGGGGGGGGGGGGGGGGGAGAGAGATAGGACAAGACACTTACACAGAGAACGCAGGCAGCGGTGATTAAAGAACAATCACCTCTCGAGTTTGACCCAACTGATACCATAAGCAGCATCGTTTCAGGATGAATCGGATGCTTGATAAGATAATCAAAGTTCTCTGGCTTACAATTATTAACTTTACTTCCCTTCTCATCCCGCGGGCGATAAGTGGAATCTACATTTCTTTGATGGTTTGAACAGAATACCTTCAATCACTCGCCCTCTTTACATCTCCGCGCCATTGACTGAGGCATATACTTGAAGAGACCGAGCTGGCTTTTATACAGATGGTTCAGGCTGCTGCCGTCCACAAATGCCTGAAAGCACGATCGTTTTGAATAATAAAATCCAACAAACAAATTTCCATAAGCACCCTGGGCAGCTGAGACGAGAACTAAGTGGAGAATTTAAGATCCTGTTTCCCTTGCTGAATGTGTAACTAACAGAAGCAAACAGCCTCTGATGTTCACTAGAGGATAAACAGGAGGGGTTTCATCTGACGGCAGTGGTCGTCTCTCAGTCTACACCACTCTGGAACACAAGGCAACTTGAACATCAACTGGAACATGCTGGAATAGTCGGCAGATCCAGCCCCATCGGTGGTGCAGCGGGTAGAGTTGCTGCCCTAAAATTATTATTATTATTTCAAATAGAATCATTCAAGTTGGCTCTACCAGACGGTCGCCCATTCTTCCCAACTCACAGTGGGACAGCACGGAAACAGGCCCTTCGGCCCAACTTGCCCACACCGGCCAACATGTCCCAGCTACACTAGTCCCACCTGTCTAACTGTTTCTTAAAAGTTGGGATCGTCCCAGCCTCAACTACCTCCTCTGGCAGCTCGTTCCATACACAATACACAATACACAATACAATTTTATTTGTCATTTGATTCTCATTGAGGTTCAAATGAAATGTTGTTTCTGCAGTCATACACACAAGAAAGACCCAAGACACAACACAATTTACACAAACATCCATCACAGTGAATCTCCTCCTCGCTGTGATGGAAGGCAAAGACTTATCTCTTCCCTGCTCTCCTCGTTCTCCTCCCGATGTCAGAGTCAAAGCCCCCGGCGGGCGATGATAATTGTCCCGCGGCAATTAACGCCGCGCCGGGTGATGCAAGGCCGCGTTCCGGGTCTTGTTGTTGGAGCCCCCGGCGGGCGCTAGCAAAGTCCCGCAGCCATTCAAAGCCACGCCGGGCGATGGTAAGTGTCCCCGCTCCAGGTACTCCTCGACCCCGCAACTCGGGCGGGAGAAGTCGCCGTTGCGGAAGCCCCGAAAAGCGGTCTCCCAGCAGGGACCCGCGGGCTCCCGGTGTTTCTGTCCACCAGACCTGCGGCTGGAGCCTCCGTATCTCCGGGGGTCGGGTCACAGCGAGGGCCACCACAGCTCCTCCCGTTCCGAACTCGGCCAGCTCCACGATGGTGAGTAGCTCTGCGACTGGAGCCCCAGGTCGTTCCGGTTGGAGGCCGCTCCACGTTGCTCAGCCCCAACGACAACGGAGACCCGACAGGGAAAAGGTCGGGTTCTCCGTGAAGGGGAAAGATTTTTAAAGTTCCCCCCCCCCCTCCACACACACACATACCCCGTCAAAAAAAAAAAAAAACTACATTGAAACGAGACAAAAAATAATAAAAAGACAGACGGACTGCAGAGGCCACTGCGACGTGAGTCACGCCGCCCACCGGATACACCCACCACCCCCTGTGTGAAAAAGTTACCCCTCAGATTCCTATTAAATCTTTTCCCCTTCACCTTGAACCTATGTCCTCTGGTCCTCGATTCCCCTACTCTGGGCAAGAGACTCTACCCGATCTATTCCTCTCATGATTTTGTACACCTCTATAAGATCACCCTCATCCTCCTGTGCTCCATGGAATAGAGACCCAGCCTACTCAACCTCTCCCTGTAGCTCACACCCTCTAGTCCTGGCAACATCCTCGTAAATCTTCTCTGTAACATGTCCAACGTTGACAGCATCTTTCCCATAACATTGGGACCAGAACTGAACCCAATATTCTAAATGCAGCCTCGTACAACTGCAACATGACCTCCCACCTTCTCTACTCAATACTCTGGCTCGAATGAGAGAAACAGCTGGGGTGATGATTGGGGAGGAGCGAGTGGTGAGTGTCTGGAAATACTCTGAGCCGGGAACGTAGAGAGCTGTCTGCTTCCCCTCACTGTGAGTGTTGAGAAGTGAAAATAAATAAACCAATGTCAAAAGAGTAGAAATAAAGCTCTACTTAAATAAAGAGAATAAATCCTGGGCAGACAACGTGGTCCAGATGAGAATTGTGCGATTTGCCATTTCTGGAAATTCCTTCCGGGATAAACCAGGAAAGATTCCTTCACCTTTGCGCAGGAGAAGTGAAAGTGTCTGCACACTCACCAGGGTTTGTCCTTGTCCTGCCACCACCTCTCTCCCAGCCTTCTCTCCCACCCCCCACCCACCAAGAAGGGCAAGGGTCCCGACCTGAAACGTCACCTATCCATGTTCTCCACAGATGCTGCCTGACCCACTGAGTTACTCCAGCACTCTGTGAAACGTCACCTATCCATGTTCTCCACAGATGCTGCCTGACCCGCTGAGTTACTCCAGCACTCTGTGAAACGTCACCTATCCATGTTCTCCACAGATGCTGCCTGACCTGCTGAGTTACTCCAGCACTCTGTGAAACGTCACCTATCCATGTTCTCCACAGATGCTGCCTGACCCGCTGAGTTACTCCAGCACTCTGTGAAACGTCACCTATCCATGTTCGCCACAGATGCTGCCTGACCCACTGAGTTATGGTGCAGCAGCATCTATGGAGCTAAGGAAATAGGCAACGTTTCGGGCCGAAACCCTTCTGGAAATAGGCAACGTTTCGGCCCGAAACGTTGCCTATTTCCTTAGTGTAAATGAGTCTGACAATCAGGACAGGAGGCTACTCGGGCCTTAATGTACTTTGCCATGCCGGGCCAATAGTATTGTTCTTGGGTATGTGAGACAGTGGCATCGGCTCCGGGATGCCCCATGTGGGCAGCGTTGTAGTACAAGTTGTACAGGGAGGCAGGGACGACCACCTTGTGACCCTTGATGATGATCCCGTCCCGGAGCACTAGTTCATCTCGAACCAGAAAGAAAGGGTGGACACCAGCAGGCAGCGAGGTGCGTTTGCTTGGCCACCCCCGCTGGATGACAGCTGCGAGCTGTTGCAGGTCGGGGTCGTTGGCAGTGTGCTCAACCAGGCACTGGAGCTGCTTAGAGGGAACAAAGTTGACATGGAGTACCTGCAGATCCTCCTGTTCGTAGGGATGTCTGTCGCAGGATGACCGGGGGGCCCTGGACAGCGCGTCAGCCACATGCATCTCAGTGCCCCTCTTGTAAACGATCTGAAAGTCGAACCGCTGGAGCTGTAGCATCATTTGCTGTAGTCTGGCTGGAGCGATGTGGATGGGTTTATTGAGGATAGTTACCAAGGGTTGATGATCCGTCTCGACGGTGAACTTGGTACCGAAAAGGAAGTCCTTGAACTTGGAGCAGGCGAACACAACCGCAAGAAGCTCCTTCTCGATTTGTGCATAGCGCTGCTCAGTGTCCGTCATGGTACGCGAGGCATAAGAAACGGGCTGCAACGAGCCATCATCATAGAACTGCAGGCAGGCAGCACCTAGCCCGAAACGGGAAGCATCACACGTTACCACAATTGGACGCTGCAGGTCGAAAAACTTGAGAGTCGGCGTGCTGATCAGCTTCGTTTTGAGGAAGTCGAAAGCCTGCTGGTGGTGGGGAAACCAGGACTAGGCAATGTCTTTTTTCATCAGTTGCCTCAGGGGTGCGCTCAACTCGCTGAGGTCGGGGATAAACTTCCCCAAATAGATGACCATGCCCAGGAAACGCTGCAGGCTGGCAACATCTGTCGGGGCAGGCATCTCAGAGATAGCGTTGGTCTTCTGCGGATCAGGTTTCAGCCCGTGGGCCATGAAGATGTGGCCAACATAGGGTACTTCAGCTACACGGAATCTGCATTTTGACGGGTTAAGCTTTAAGTTGATCTGGCGAGCGCAGTCTAGAATCCGTCGGAGATGGTGGTCATGCTCAGCAGCATCTTTCCCATAGACCAGGATATCATCCACAATAATGGCACACGGCAGACCAGCAAACAGTTGCTCCATGGAGCGTTGAAACACTTCGCTAGCGGAGTTTATGCCGAATGGCATCCGCAAAAATCTGAACCTTCCGAAGGGTGTGCCAAAAGTGGTTAAGTCTGAGGAGCGTTTGTCTAGAGGTATTTGCCAGAATGAGCTCCTGGCATCGAGAACAGAAAACACCGTGGCCTGACCAACCTGGGCAGCAACATCTTCTACAGTCCTCATAGGGTAGTGGGGACGTTTTATTGCCAGATTCAAATCTTTGGAGTTTATGCACACTCGTATTTCGTTCTTACCCTTCTTCATGGTGGCGACCATGGTGGAGACCCACTCGGTGGGATCGTTGACGGCTGCAAGCACCCCCATGTCAACCATGTTCTTCAGCATGGCCTCGACCTTGCCCTTCATGGCAAACGACACCCTGTGTGGAGCACGGACCACTGGTACGACCGATGGGTCAGTTGCGATCTTGTATACAAGTGGCAGCTTCCCCAGCTTATCATCGAAGAGGTCAGGGTACTCGGAGAGTGGATTCAGCATCACACGCACTTCGTGGACCGTACGGTCGAAAGACACGAGACCGAGATCCTGACAAGCCTGATTGCTCAACAGAGTCACACAGTCACAGTCAAGGATGAAAAACGACAGGTCACGGGATGATTTCTGCAGCACACAGTGGAAGGTGGCCCTCCCCACAGGTGTTAGCTCCTCTCCCCCATAAGCACGCAATATGGAGCGATCAGCAGTCAACAGCTCATTATTTCTTATCTGTTTGAATAGGGATGTTGACATAACATTCACCTTCGCCCCCGTGTCGAGTTTGGCACTGAAGGACTTGTTGTTGACAGTAATGAGTACAGAAGGAGAGATCGGCCATGAAGGAGAGTGTAAACACTGGCATCTCCCATGGAACAGCTGGGCTCAGAGTCGAGGGCAGAGTCGACAGAAGACTGGGAATCGAAATCGCTATCAGCTTGCTGAAGGTTGTTTAAAACTTGTCTAGGAGCTGAGGGAACGTTCCCACGGGAACGACAGGCAGCTGAAAAATGGTTCATCTGCCTACAGAAATTGCAAGCTTTGCCAAATGCTGGGCACTGCGACTGCATGGAGTGGATATAATTGCAGTTGGGACACTTCTTGACAAGCGGGACCCAAGGGGCATAAGTCGGCCGCGGCGTAGGGTGAAAGTTGCCTTGTTTGCGACGGGGCATAGCAACACCGGTCAGATTAATAGCCCGATTGTCAGATCCCCTCTGCCCATGTGGCGGGGCAACTACTTCAGCTATGCGGCAGGCATGCATTGCTTGAGTCAGGGTGAGGTCTGGTCTCTGCAGCAGATCTGCACGTAGCTTCTGATCTAGCATGCCGGTGACCAGGATATCTCTGGTGAGCTGATCACGCATGGTCTCGAAACGGCACCGCTGAGCAAGGTAGCGCAGGTCGGCGATAAAACATTCAACAAGTTCATCAGGCTGCTGCTTCCGTGTGAAAAATCTAGCCCGCTCCAATATGCGGTTGGAGGGCAAGTCACAAATCTCCGCAAACTTCCGTAAGACACATACCGGGTCGTTGGCAGATTCCGCCGGCTCGACGACCTGGTCGTTGTCATCCAGGACCGCTGGATTATAGTTGAAAGCCTGAGCTCGTTTCATGCATCGGGACCGGTAAGGTTCAGCAGGAGCGAGGCTTTGACCGCATCAGGGTCGTTTCGGTGCACAATGTTGATGAAGTGGTTGCAGTCCATCACGAAAATAGCCCAGCGTTCCGCAATGTCAGCCAGGTGTTATCTATCCACCATTTTATTCAATTTTAGCTTGATTGGTAGTTTCATAGGTCTGTCAAAGTGACCTGCATTAATTTAGAGTGCTTGTATTTTTGCTCTCTGTAAGTTTTGGTAATGTAGAGGTCTAAATTGTGTGGCTGGAAAGGCAGCCACCATTTGCCAATTGCTTTTGCTACCAATCTGATGGATGGTTTGCTGATGTCAATGAGGTTATGCAAGCCTCTATTAAATCCCTAGCCTTACCCTTAGGCAGAGTCACTGACATGTGAACTGAGTCAATGGTGAAACCCCCAAATAGTCCATAGTAGTGGAAGGCGTTAGTTTAGATTTAACTGGATGGATAATAAATCCCAGTTTTTCAAATAACTGTTTTGTGGCTGTTACAGTTTTTTGGCCAATTCCAAAGTTTTGCCCACAATGAGTATGTCAGCTAAATATGCCATGACCATGTGTTTACGTTTCCGTAGAAACGCTAGGGCTGGTTTCAAAATTTTTGTGAACAGCCTGGGGCCGATGACCCATTTGTCAGTGCTTTATACTGCCAGAGTTGCCCATCCAGTTGAATTTTTAAGTAACATCTGTGGTCACCTCGTATAGGCACTGAATAGTAAGCATCTTTTAAATCGATGCTGGCCATGAAGTAACCTTTGGAAATTAATTGTTTAGCAGTAACATAGGTATCCATTTTGTCAGATCTATGGTGATGCGACAACCACCATCTTTTTGGTTTTTGATAAATATATTGGACACGAATTCTAATGGTTCGTGTTGAGTTTTCTCAATTACACCTTTTATGTAAAGCCGCTCCAGTTCAGCTTGCGCTTTTGATTTTTCTTTATCAGAAGGCACGAACATTCGGTTCGGTATATGTTGAACTGGAGGGCTGTACTTGTGTATAAACTCTATTGTATATCCCTGGATACTGCTTAAGATGTAAGTATCGGTTGTTAACATGCTCCATGCATTCAGAAAAGAGTGTAGTCTCCCCCCAACCTCCATGCTCCCTGTATTTTGTAGGGAACCAGACCCACCTACCTCCATAGTTACCAGTGGCAGGTTTACTTCTTTTTGTAGGTTCTTCGCTGCTGTTGTTGCGCTGGTGTCTGGATTTTCGGTTTGGTTGGCGTTGGAGGTCCCCGCATCTTCCAAGAAGGCCGGCCTGGGCCATGGCCTAAAAGACTCATGTTTTGAATACCGGGCCTTCGAGCTTTCACCAGTTCTGCTGGTGGGTGCGTAGGGGTGCTGTCTTTGGCTGTAGTGTTTGTTGGAGTCCATTTTATTAGTCCAGTAGGTTCTCTTGTTCCTGCACCCCTTGCACACTTGTCTTTCCTTCTGCGGACCCCTCTTCCAGGTCAGCCCAGAACTGACCCGCAGTGCTCCCCTCTGATGAGGTAGAAGCACTGTGCAGCCCTTCAAGAGGTACTGCTGTGGGTTTATCATAGGGCCCACAGTGACCCGACTCCATCTCCCGGAGTCTGTCACTTTGGAGCAAATGCTCCACACACCGCTCCATCCGGCTCCAGCGCTCTCGGTCGCTGGCCGCCTGCGGTTGTTCAAAGTCGGACTCCGCTGAGTCCACGACCTTGTTTGTTTTTGTGTCTAGCCTTTCCACCCGGCTGCGTGGATCTGGCCGGTGCGGAGGCGACATCGGGCACAGCTGATCCCACTATCGGTGATCCGAGTGCCGCTGGCTGCTGCTGGCTGCCCGCTGCTCCGCGGTCCTCCCTCACCAGCTTTGTCCTTACTGCCGTGGAGTGGATCTGGCCGGTGCGGAGGCGACATCGGGCACAGCTGATCCCATCTAGCTCACCAGCTTTGTTGCAGCCCGTTGGTTTCTCCACCTGTAATTAGCATGGTAAAAACACAAAAAGACCGCAGCTCTTACCTGCAGGTCCAGGTTTAAATTGTCGCTACGGGGGAACGTCGTTCCACCCCGTCTCCTGCCGTTTTCGACTTGTCCAAAAAGTCGACGGCCCCATTTGAATAGTCTCCCGCCCGGCCGTGGTGTTCTGGCCGGCGCGGGACCAAAAGTCGGCACAGCTGATCCCTTACGGGGCTTGTGCCTTCAGCTGCTGCTGGCTCCCGCAACTTCGCGGTCCTCCCCAGCCAGCTTTACTCGCAGCACTTGTGGACACTATTTTGTCCAGCTTCCCCCCCCCCTGTGTAAATACAGCGCGGGGACAAAAACTACCGCAGAGTAAATCACTTACCTGCAGGTCGCCGTTTCAAACTTACAGCTGCGGGGGAACACTCCACCCCCGCCTGTCGTTTCGCAAGCGTGAAGCGATATGACACGCATGCGTCATGGCGGGGTTCTTCACGTAGTCACTCACGTGACTCCGAAGTAAAATAGGGAATTAAACACTAGTTGGACTAGGGACAAATAAAACCCGATAAACAGGAGGCGCGCGTTTAACTTGCTGACACCATGTAAAGGATGGAGTCTGACACACTGTAACCTTTACTGAGTCTTTAATCAAGGCACATGTTACACACGTCCCAGTACTGACTGCCTCTAGTCTTCAGGTGTACTGGAACAAACAGGGAGGAACAAGGGGAGGATATCACAGTTATACTGATATGGCTGGGCGTGGTTAGTGGTAATAAGGTAGCTACATTATAGGTTGCATGCATAAACCATCTACACTTAGCTCCATAGATGCTGCTGCACCCGCTGAGTTACTCCAGCACTCTGTGAAACGTCACCTATCCATATAACCATATAACAATTACAGCACGGAAACAGGCCATCTCGACCCTTCTAGTCCGTGCCGAACGCATAATCTCCCCTAGTCCCATATACCTGCGCTCAGACCATAACCCTCCATTCCTTTCCCATCCATATAACTATCCAATTTATTTTTAAATGATAAAAACGAACCTGCCTCCACCACCTTCACTGGAAGCTCATTCCACACAGCTACCACTCTCTGAGTAAAGAAGTTCCCCCTCATGTTACCCCTAAACTTCAGTCCCTTAATTCTCAAGTCATGTCCCCTTGTTTGAAGCTTCCCTACTCTCAGTGGGAAAAGCTTCTCCACTGATATATCATATGTGTCTATGTGGAAGGATTTGCTGGGGTGGGTGATGTCCTTGCCGTTACTCACCACGAAGGTGTACAGCTGTGAAGACTCGGTCATGAAGTCAGGCTTACACTCGCCTACACACAGATGGACGGGGCCAGATTCCTTGACCAATCTGGCTTCTCCCATCTCACACACAATCCTGCCACAGGAACAGAAAGAGAACACATTAGGAAGACGGAAGCAGAACATATGTCACCTTCCAGCGCTGGCGTGTGCATCTGCTGCCAAGGCTGTTTATAATTTTACACACTGACATTTTCTAGTGAAATAAATGAATGCTGGTTGGCAGCGAGAGGGACAGATTAAGCTGCCGTCACTGCCTGAACCAGTAACAAATTGTCCCCTCCAGCAATGGGCATGGAGAGCATTTCAATTACTGGGGGGATAAAAATGTAACGTGAAGACATGTAGCGTGGCTCTGGGAGACGGTGGGTGCGGTTCAGTAGATTACCGCGAAACAACGACATCAGTCACGTTTTGTAATATCTTCATCACTTCATTCAAAGCAACAACGGTACACCAGGTCAAGGAATTGTGACATTTAAATACGTCTCCTCCTCTCAAACCAATCTTTCAAAAGTACTTTAGACAGGGCAGCATGGTGGCGCAGCGGGTAGAGCTGCTGCCTTACAGCGCTTGCAGCGCCCGAGACCCAGGTTCGGTCCCGACTACGGGTGCTGTCTGTACGGAGTTTGCACGTTCTCCCCGTGACCTGCGTGGGTTTTCTCCGGGTGCTCCGGTTTCCTCCCACACTCCAAAGACGTGCAGGTTTGTAGGTAAATTTGCTTGGTGTATATGTAGAATAGTGTTAATGAGCGGACATCGCTGGTCGGCACGTACTCGGTGGGCTGAAGGGCCTGTTTCCGCACTGTATCTATGAACTAAAAATTGGGTATTTGGGTACAAGTCAGTAGGTATTTTTAAGGCAGAGGTGGACAGATACTTGATTAGAAACATAGAAACATAGACAATAGGTGCAGGAGTAGGCCATTCGGCCCTTCGAGCCTGCACCGCCATTCAATATGATCATGGCTGATCATCCAACTCAGTATCCTGTACCTGCCTTCTCTCCATACCCCCTGATCCCTTTAGCCACAAGGGCCACATCTAACTCCCAATTAAATATAGCTGCGGGTGTCAGAGGTTATGGGGAGAAGGCAGGAGAATGGAGTTGAGCGGAAGAGATAGATCAGCAATGAATGAATGGCAGAGTAGACTTGATGGGCCGAATGGCCTAATTCTGCTTCTATGACTTATGTCCAGCCACATTCTGCTCTCTCCATTTATAAGTTGTAGATGACACCGCTGCGGTGAGCTGAGTCTCCAAGCAACGTTGGCAAGGTGGAGGGTTTAGGATCATGGTGGCATCATCTCCACCCTGCCCTAGGCCTTGCCCACATCCTGCCCTAGGCCTTGGCCATATCCTGCCCTAGGCCTTGCCCAAACCGTGCCCTAGGCCTTGCCCACACCCTGCCCTAGGCCTTGCCCACACCCTGCCCTAGGCCTTGCCCACATCCTGCCCTAGGCCTTGCCCACATCCTGCCCTAGGCCTTGCCCACATCCTGCCCTAGGCCTTGCCCACACCCTGCCCTAGGCCTTGCCCACATCCTGCCCTAGGCCTTGCCCACACCCTGCCCTAGGCCTTGCCCACATCCTGCCCTAGGCCTTGCCCACATCCTGCCCTAGGCCTTGCCCACATCCTGCCCTAGGCCTTGCCCACACCCTGCCCTAGGCCTTGCCCACATCCTGCCCTAGGCCTTGCCCAAACCGTGCCCTAGGCCTTGCCCACTCACCACCGCCTGCACAGTCACATGTTGGCAGAGTGGAGGCTTGCAACCCAATGAAATAGAATTAAGGAGTGTTTAGCAGTCGCTAATGTTGTCTGGCCACTGATGAGAATATATTACAACTTTTGGCCATTGTGACATCAGTGCGGCACTGCTCTTTTGTAAACCCCCTGAAGCAGCTTTCTGCGGGATTACACACTGAACTAGAGATTGCCTCGAGCGCAAGTCTCATTAACATTGTAATGAAGTGCCATTTGTACAGCTTTGAACACTCCATGCAACTCCTCCCTGCTGCAGAGGGCTA
>NC_045979.1:40100035-40132535 GCF_010909765.2 Amblyraja radiata
GATAATTGAAAAAAAAGTGAACATCACATCACGACAACTAAATCCTTTCTATTCCCTAAATTCATAGCAGATGTGCTTTTATTGTCTAGTTTAGGAATATTTTTGGTGAAGAATCTTGGCACGAGGCAGGTATTTTCTCATTGGTCCCAAATGACGCAACTATTTTGCTGCAGCTGACGGTCCGGGTGGAATTGGAACGCACAGCTGCATGAGGCACTGCACGATATTGGAGGACCACTCGGCCCCCAAAGTGGATTGGGACAAGTCCTGGTATTAGCCTCCCTGCCCTTGTAACGAGGAACCAGGACTGGAAGTGGTGCAGGAGGCGAGTGGAGCCACGATCGGTGAAAGGGAGGCCAGCAGATGAACACTGACGTTCTGAAGATAGACACAAAGTGCTGGAGTAACTCAGCGGGACAGGCAGCATCTCTGGAGAGAAGTTTCGGGTCGAGGCCCTTCTTCAGAACAATGACATTCTTCTTTTCATAGATAGGACAGGTTTGGAGGGATATGGGCCAAACACAGGCAGGTGGGACTAGTGTAAATGGGGCATGGTGACCGGTGTGGGCAAGTTGGGCCGAGGGGCCTGTGTCCATGCTGTATTGCTCTCTGACTCTAAACATTAAAACAGCTCAGGCCCTTCAGCCCATCATGACTGTGCCATCGGTGATGCCAATGAAACAAACCCGTTCTGCCTGCACGAGATCCATAGCTCTTCACCGCCTACACCCCACATGCCCTGAAACGCCACCTCCACCACCTGTGGCCATGTGTTCCAGGCACCCACCTCTCTGCCCAAAACATTTTCCCCACACATCTCCTTTAAACTCTGCCCATCTCAACTTAAAGTTGAGCCTTCTGGTATTTAGCACTTGCACCTTGGGGTAAAGATTCTGACTGTCTGCCTTATCTGTGCCTCTTATAATGTTATACATTTCAATCAGGTCTCCCCTCGATCTCCAGAGAAAACGTCAAGTTTGTCCAACCTCCTGTATCTGAAACTCTCTAATCCCGGCACCGTTCTGGTAAACCTCCCCTGAACCGTCTCCAAAGTCCTCACATCCTTCCTGTAATGGGGGCGACCAGGACTACACACAATACTCTACATGTGGCCAATGTCTTATAAAGCTGCATCCTGACTTCCTGACTCCTGTACTCAACACCCCGACTGATGAAGGCAAACAACTCTTACAGTTACAGCAAGGGAGCCTTCGTACCACAAACTTAGCGGAGAAGGAATGGGTGACGGTTCGGGTCGAGACCCTGCCACTTTGTAGGGGACGTCGAACAATCACTGTTCCAGGCTTACACTGGCCCTGTCCCCAAACTCCACATCCACTCTGTCTCTGGGACCAGTGGTCAATGGCTGGATACTGATGGTGGACAGGTGATGACCAGGCCGAGAGAGATGTATCGTTACCTTTGGGTGAGACTTACTGTTCAGCGATGATGTAACCGTCCAGTAATGGGATGCACTGGACTCCGGCCACTCGGACACTGTTGGCAATGTCCAGGAAGTCCAGGCCCAGGTTAACTCCGCGGATAGTCACCAGTGTTCCTCCTTCCCACGGCCCCGAGTCTGGGCTCACCTGGGGAAAGCACAAACCTTCATCAGTACATCACTCACAGGAGCACAAGCAGGCCATTCGGCCCATCCAGTCAGAGGTTGTGGGGAGAAGGCAGGAGAATGGGGTTAGAAGGGAGAGATAGATCAGCCATGATTGAATGGCAGAGTAGATGTGATGGGCCGAATGGCCTAATTCAACTCTTATCACTTATGACCTTAGGAGTCTACTCTGCCATTCATTCATGGCTGATCTATCATTCTTGTCAACCATGGCTTTACCTTGCGCTAAACGCTATTCCCTTATCGTGTATCTGTACACTGTGAACAGCTCGGTTGTAATCACGTATTGTCTTTCCGCTGACTGGTTAGCACGCAACAAAAGCTTTTCACTGTAGCTCGCTACACCTGACAATAAACTCAACTGAAATGAACCCCATTCTCCTGCCTTAACTCCGGGCACCCCAGACTCATCAAGAACGTACGTATCTGGAAATTCCTTGTATGTTGGCTAATAAAGTATTATTGTGATTGTGAATAAAGTATTATTGTGGTGGAAAGAGACTCGGCCCATTCCTGCCCGTACTTTGTACGAGGGTTTGTAGCAGAGAGCTGTGTCAGTGCTGACGATACTGACAGCCACTATGGAGGGTGCTCAGATGTAGAGGGGGGAGGGGGTATAAATGCTGAGGGTGTATGTTCAGGCAAGTGCTTTGCTGAAGATTCAAATGGCCCTGACAGCTCTGTGATAAATGGCGACTGGGTAACCTGTTGTGCTTTAATTTGCTGCAAAGCTGGCATTCTGCAACTACGCATTGTAGAACTAACAGTTGCCAAGCAACTACAACACACACGCACAGAAAATTACAACTGCGATACCAGAGATGACTGAATGAAAAGTGCCGACAATTCCTTCAGTGTTACAAAGCTCTTCTGAGATTGGAAAGCTGAAACAAAGGCTGCTTTTGTTGTGGGTTCCAGCCAGTTGAGAAAACTCTCTCTCTATCTCTCACATCAAGACAGAGGTCCCAATTTCCACAGACGTCACGACTAAACATTATAAATAAGAGAGGAAACATTGAAGAAAGATTAAAGTCCAAGGGGCAGTGGAGACGTTTTCAAAACAGCCACAGATTTAGTTCCTCAAATGAGACAGGTCACCTTGATTGTGGGATATTTTCTGGATGAACCGCCAACATAACGCAGAGATGGAAACAATAGAATGCTGTGCGTGCAAGCTCTTCTGCCCAGTTCTACCTTCGACACTCTGATGGGAAATACATTTCTGAGATGAATTACTGGTTTGCTCGATGAAGGGCTGAGCTTTGAGAAGGTTTCACTGCAGGTCGCCACGTCCACCTACAGCTCCTGCCATGCACATAACGCAGTCAGCCCAACCCCGCGATAGGGAGATACGTTTGACCAAGTTACTGTCATTCTCTCAACAACCACGGCACGGTGGAGCAGCGGGTAGAACTGCTGCCTCACAGCGTCAGAGACCCGGGTTCCATCCTGACTACAGGTGCTGTCTGTACGGAGTTTGCACGTTCTCCCCGTGACCTGTGTGGGTTTTCTCCGGGTGCTCCGGTTTCCTCCCACACTCCAAAGACGTGCAGGTTAGTAGGTTAATTGGCTTTGGTAATAATTGTGAATTGTCCCCAGTGTGTGTAGGATAGTGTTAGTGTTCACTTTAGTTTCGAGCTACAGCATGGAAACAGGCCCTTCGTCCGCACCGACCAGCGAACCTCGCACACTAACACTATCCGACACACACTAGGGATAATTTACATTTAGACCAAGTATACAAACCAAAGCCAATACAGACCTGGACGTCTTTGGAGTGTGGGAGGAAACCGAAGATCTCAGAGAAAACCACCCGGTCACAGGGAGTACGTGCAAACTCTGTACAGACAGCACCCGTAGTCAGGATCGAACCCGGGTCTCTGGCGCTGCAAGTGCTGTAAGGCATCAACTGGGCCACCTTGCAGCCCATGGGTCGAAGGGTCTGTTTCCGTGCTGTATCTCCAAATTAAACTAGACCTGCTGTGGGGGTGGGGGAACCAGCGGGGTTAATATTCCTAGATTACCAGATGGTATTTTCATAGGTTCCCCTTCAAACACCCCTGTAGAGAACAAAGCTTGTGTGTAGAGGAGCAGCAGAGTCAACACAGAAGGGGCTATCTCTGGTTGGCAACTTGTAATCAGTACAATTTAGTTTAGTGATACGTCGTGGAAACAGGCCCTTCGGCCCATCGGGTCCCTGCCGACCAGTGATCCCCGCACACTAACACTGCCCTACACACACTAGGGACAATTTTTACATTTACCAAGCCAATTAATCTTTGGAGTGTGGGAGGAAACCGAAGATCGTGGTGAAAACACACGCAGGTCATGGGGAGAACGTACAAACTCCGTACAGACAGCACCCGTGGTCGGGATCGAACCCGGGTCTCTGGCGCTGCAAGCGCTGTAAGGCAGCAACTCTACCGCTGCGCCACCGTGCTGCCCTAGTTTGTATAAAGGAGTTGATTAAAGGCATCAAAGATGCCATTGCTAAGTATAAATATCACACAGATCAGTCGGCAAAGAGTGCTTGAGGCCACAAAGGGGATATGGATAGGTTGAGTGTATGGGCGGGGGGGGGGGGGGGTGGATAGGTTTACTGTGTGGGCGGGGGGGGGGGGGGGGGGGTGATAGGTTTACTGTGTGGGCGGGGGGGGAGGTTGGATAGGTTTACCGTGTGGGCGGGGGGGGGGGGGGGTTGGGGTTGGATAGGTTGAGTGTATGGGCCGGGGGGGGGGGGGGGGGGGTGGATAGGTTTAGTGTTTAGGCAAAGAGCTGGCAAATGTGGGAAAATGTAAAACTGTCAATATTGGCTGGAAAAAACCCACTAACCATCTAAAGAGTGTGATCTCCCTGACGTAGAGGATCCCAGATACACAGTGCACAATCCATCAACGGGACGGGCAGCGTCTCTGGAGAGAAGGAATGGGTGACGTTTCGGGTCGAGACTGGGATAGGGTCTGAAGAAGGGTCTCGACCTGAAACGCCACCCATTCCTTCTATCCAGAGATGCTGCCTGTCCCGCTGAGTTACTCCAGCATCTTGTGTCTATCTTCAGTTTAAACCGGCATCTGCAGTTCCCTCCTACTCATTGTCTATTACTAGGCCGGTGGAAGGGAAGAGAAGAGAGGTTAAGGAGAGGGTAATGGATCATTGTAACACAGTATTGGGCAGCCATGAAAGAATTACTGGATGATACCTGGAATCGTCAGATTAGTTTATGTGGATAAGATGGACAGGCAATTGTTTGTGTCTACAACGGAAGACTTACTTGTAACTGTGTCCAAGACGGGACAGCACACACACACACACACACACACACACACACACACACACACACACACACACACACACACACACACACACACACACACACACACACACACACAGAAGCTTTCTACTGTACCTCAGTGCACGTGACAATAACAAACTAAACAAAGACTAAAGCGAAGGAACTTAAGGAGTCACAGCGTGATACAGAGTGGAAACAGGCCCTTCGGCCCAACTCACCCACAGAGGCCAACATGTCCCACCTATACTAGTCCCACCTGTCTGCGTATAAACCTGTATCTGCAGTTCCTTCCTGCACAAGAAAACACCTGGACAGGTACATGGATAGGAAATGCCGAGAGGGAAATGGGCCAAACTCAGACAAATGGGACCTGATCAGGTAGACACCATGGTCAGTATGGGTCAATATGGGCAAGTTGGGCTGAAGGGCCAGATTTCATGGTGTACAACTCTATAACATGTCAGTTATATCATATGATCACTCGTGTTCTTGAAGGTTTTACATGTTAATACATTTAGCAGGTGAGGCAGCACGAGAGAAAGTTATTTATCTGACACCTCCCAGATCTTACACCCTTCTCTGGATCGATCTTTAATGCCCAGCCTGCAATCTCTAATCCTGTTTAGTATATTCTCTAAATGAGAGGAGTTTCCACGCCCTGTGCTTGTGCAAATGAGCTTCATAAATTCATAGGCCATTTGTGATAGGAGCAGAATTAGCCATTCGGCCCATCAAGTCGACTCTGCCATTCAATCACGGCTGATCTATCTCTCACCCCTAACCATATTCTCCTGCCTTCTCCCCACAACCCCTGACACACGTAATAATCTATCCATCTCTGCCTTAAATATATCCACTGACTTGGCCTCCACAGCCGTCTGTGGCAAAGAATTCCACAGATTCACCACCCTCTGACTAAAGAAATTCCTGCACATCTTCCTCAAGAAACATCCTTAAATCTGCAGCTGTGCCCTCTGGTCCTGGACTCTCCCACTAGTGGAAACATCCTCTCCACATCCACTCTATCCAGGACTTTATCCACCAATTAAAAACGTCATAAGTGACTCTGCTCCTTGGGGTAGTTGGCTGCTGTGTCCCTTGGTCTCCATTAGTTCTTTGTGTCCTCTTCTGAATGACTGATTCTGTGGCTGTGAGGACACAGGTCCAAGGGGCTTGTGTGTGAATAGCAACCGCATGTAACTGTGGGATTAGAGAGCGGCTCCTGGCTTCTAATGACGGTGCGTTAAATATTTACAAGTGTCACCTGGTAAATTGGGCTGTGAGAGAGCAAGTGTAGTTTGTGAGGAGAAAGAGTTGAGGGTTGAACTGAGAGCAGCAAGGATGTGGGGACTGGAACACGCTCTGGGGACCGGAACTAATGTCTCTTTTCTAAGCTGTGCAGCGCTCTGCGATGGAGGTCGATGCATCAACCCAAGGTCACTGCCTCAGGGAGCACAAGCATTTGTAATCACGGTGCTAAAATTTACTCAGGTTCTCTCTGAATTAGGATCATGCCTGACTTCCCCGGTATTCATGAATCACATTAACTTCCACCCAACCATTAGTTTTCCCGTCTTGTTCAAACCGCTGAGACAACAAAAATCCCCGACCAGCTGCAAGCTGCTGCAGAGAATTTCCAAATCAGCTTTGTCTCCCCTCCCCCTGCTGCTAGTCCAGTCTCACAAACAACTTCACCTCCAGTCCTACATCCTTTAGCAGGGATCGCTCAAACTACCTCGAGTTGGAGAAACTCAGACAATATGTCGTCAGAATATGACCATGGAAGACACAGAGTGCTGGAGTAACTCAGCGGGTCAGGCAGCATCTGTGGAGAGAAGGAATGGGTGACGTTTCGGGTGGAGACCCTTCTTCAGACTGGTTAGGGATAAGGGAAACGAGAGATATAGACGAAGATGTGGAGAGATAAAGAACAATGGATGAAAGATAAGCACAAAAGTAACGAGGATAAAGGAAACAGACCATTGTTCGCTGTTTGTTGGGTGAAAACGAGAAGCTGGTGCGACTTGGGTGGGGGAGGGATAGAGAGAGAGGGAATGGCCGGGGCTTGCTGAATAAGCGGGGGTTAGTCTTGGAGCTGATGTATATCTGTAGCCCGCTAACTCCCAGTCCTACATCATTCTGACAGATTACTTTAATGATCTACAAAACTGTCAGATAAACCAGAAACATCTCAGCTGGTTCAACCCTGCTTTTTAAAAATCTCTCCCTCAGACGACACTGCTAATGGCTGCACAGTAAACACTGCTCAACGTATGCAGAGCTGCTGTAGCCAGGAGTAAATTGCTGCAGCAGACAGCAGTGGTGTCAGCACCTGTCACTGGAACTCACACCTTGTCGCAGTCAGCAATTTCCAACTTCACTTTGTTCCTGAAATAACAGAGCCTTAACGCCCAGCGCTAACCACAGCCATCTTCATAGATCCTTCATCACCCACGGCCTTCATTGCAAGAGGATTTGTGTTACGGAGCAAGGAGGTCCCACTGCAGTTGTACAGGGCCCTGGTGAGACCACACCTGGAGTATTGTGTGCAGGTAAACAAAAGTGCTGGAGAAACTCAGCGGGTGCAGCAGCATCTATGGTGCAAAGGAAATAGGCAACGTTTCGGGCCAAAACCCTCCTTCAGACTTATTTCCTTCGCTCCATAGATGCTGCTGCACCCGCTGAGTTTCTCCAGCACTTTTAGCTACCTTCGCTTTTCCAGCATCTGCAGTTCCTTCTTAAACAAGTAATTGTGTGCAGTTTTGGTCTCCTAATTTGAGGAAGGACATTATTGCTATTGCAGGAGTGCAGCGTAGGTTCACCAGGTTAATTCCCAGGGTGGCGGGACTGACATATGATGAAAGAATGGATCGACTGGGCTTGTATTCACTGGAATTTATAAAAATGAGAGGGGACCTTATAGAAACATATAGAATTCTTAAGGGATTGGACAGGCTAGATGCAGGAAAAATGTTCCTGATGTTGGGGGAGTCCAGAAACAGGGGGTCACAGTTAGGAGTGGCCATTTAGGAGTGAGATGAGGAAAAATGTTTTCACCTAATTCACTGGATGTTTTCAAGAGAGAGTTAGATTTAGCTCTTAGGGCTAACGGAATCAATGGATATGGGGAGAAAGCAGGAACGGGGTACTGATTCTGCATGATCAGCCATGATCATATTGAATGGTGGTGCTGGCTCGAAGGGCCGAATGGCCTACTTCTATCACGGTGGCAGGCTGGTAGTGAGAGGGGTTGAGGTTCCTGCATCCAATGCTCTCTCCTCACAGAGTCACGGCATGCTGGAGTAACTCAGCGGGTCAGGCAGCATCTGTGGAGAACATGGATAGTTGACGTTTCAAGTCGGGACCCCTGTACAGACCCTACCCATGTTCTGCCGCGATGCTATCTCTCTGGTGCTCACCTTCTCTCTGAGATACCTCTCACAGCCTGCAGGCCTGAGTTTAAACAACGGGAAGAAAATGATTTATTTAGTTAGAGGGTGGTGAATCTGTGGAATTCTTTGCCACAGACAGCTTTACAATATTCTGTTGTGCTGCAGCAAGCAAGAATTTCACTATCTGGGACACATAACAATAAACTCTCTTGACTTGACTTGACTGTGGAGGCCGAGTCAGTGGATATATTTAAGACAGAGATAGATTCTTGATTAATACGGGTGTCAGGGGTTATGGGGAGAAGGCAGGAGAATGGGGTTAGGAGGGAGAGATAGATCAGCCATGATTGAATGGCGGAGTAGGCTTGATGGGCCAAATGGCCTAATTGTGTTCCGATCACATATATGGAACACTGCTAATGCAGGGTGGACAGGTGGTGACCAGCGGACTCCAACAGTTCCCTCTGATCACGACGGTGTCAGCGCGACTCTGCTGCCGCTCGTGATTAGTGAGAGGAATAGATCAGGTAGATGCACAGAGTCTCTTGCCCAGAGTACGGGGAATCAAGGACCAGAGGACATAGGTTTGAGGTGAAGGGCCAAAGATTTAATAGGAATCTGAGCGGTAACATTTTCACACAAAGGGTGGTGGGTGTATGGAACGAGCTGCCAGAGGAGGTAGTTGAGGCTGGGACTATCCCAACGTTTAAGAAACAGTTAGACAGGTACATGGATAGGACAGGTTTGGAGGGATATGGACCAAACGCAGGCAGGTGTGACTAGTGTAGCTGGGACATGTTGGCCGGTGTGGGCAAGTTGGGCCGAAGGGCCTGTTTCCACACTGTATCACTCTATGACTACTACATTCCTTTTAATATAAAAAGTCTTTATTTTCTGAATGACTGGAGCTGTTTTCTATTGAGATGATCGTTGACAAGTCTATCGTGTGAATCTCTGCTGCTAGATCCTCTTATGTTGAGTTCTTTCTTGTTAAACCCTTTCAATATTACCATTTTATTAAAATCATCCTTGTAGACGTTGGGTAATGAAAGGGAACAGTTTGCGTTGGCAAATGCCTAACTGAGTGAAACATCAGATACGGGCGGCAAGTGCCAGACATCCCACTTTCATCTGTCATTTCATCAAGGCTTCTCTTGCAGTTCGTCAGTGGGAGAAGCAGACATGGCCAAGATCCACCATCACTCTACTGATCATCATGACTACCTGTCACTCACAGACCCACTCGCGCTCAGTTACAGAATAAAGAAAAATAACTACTGAAAAATCTTAAAATAACAAAAAACAAATGAGCTGCCAATCGGGGAAAGTGGCAACGAGTGGAAGATGAAACGTTGGAGGTTTCTGCATCTTCCAGCCAAGGTTCAGCTTGGTCTGGGCCACCCCGCCACTCATTACCTAAAGGGCTTCCAATACCAATGGCGGTTCAGAAGGCCATCAGTGATAGGAGAAGAATTAGGCCATTCGGCCCATCAAGGAAACTGCCGACAAGGTTAGAGCTTGGGGACTGAGCGTCATGTAGCTACATGGACAATCGGTGCAGGAGGAGGCCATTCGGCCCATCGAGCCAGCACCACCATTCAATATGATCATGGCTGATCATTCACAATCAGTACCCCGTTCCTGCTTTCTCCCCATATCCCTTGATTCCGTTAGCCCTAAGAGCTAAATCTAACTCTTTCTTGAAAACATCCAGTAAATCGGCCTCCACTGCCTTCTGTGGCAGAGAATTCCACAGCTTCACAACTCTCTTGGTGGAGTCACTGGGCTGAGGAGTGACTGGGGCTTGACCGGTAGAGGTCACTGTAGAGGTCACTGTAAAGGTCACGATAAAGGTCACGGTACTGTGTGTGACCCGGGCTCGATCCGCACGATGGCGTCACCATTACTCTGTCTGTGTGTGACACCAGGGACAGGGAGATCACTGCCAAGGGCTGCTCACTCTTTAGTTCAGGGGTCACTCTCAACACTGAACCTTAAGGTCATCGGGACAGTGGACAACTGACCAGCGTTCTACCTTTGTGTAAAAACCTTACCCCTCAGGTTCCCATCATGGGTTAACTTTTTCCACACAGAGGGTGGTGGGTGTACGGAACGAGCTGCCGGAGCAGGGACTATCGCATGTGGACAGGTACATGAGCAGCAGGTAATGTGCAGTCTTGTTTAGTTTTGTTTATGATGTTATCTGTGAGTGTTGTCTTCACAGGACGAATGAGAATTAAACAGTCTGGTCTCTTGAAACATAAATCCTCTCACTTGGATTGCAATTATTCTCCCAAAGGTAAGACAGCCAGCACCTCCCCTCCACAATGCTCTTACAAGACAGAGACGATCTCCTGTGAAGGCTGTGTTTGTTTTCCATATTTGTATTCAGTGGCCTTGGATCATTCAGAAATTACGTGTGTTCAATCTGAGTAAATTTAGTTTAGTTTAGAGATACAGCTCAGAAACAGGCCCTTCGGCCCAAAGAGTCCGTGCCGACCAGCGATCCCCGCACACTAACACTATCCTACACACACTAGGGACATTTTTACATTTTATACCTAAAAACCTGCACGTCTTCGGAGTGTGGAAGGAAACTGAATATCTCAGTGAAAACCCACGCAGGTCACGGGGAGAACGTGCAAACTCCGTACAGACAGCACCCATAGTTGGGATGGAACCTGGGTCTGTGGCACTGTGAGGCAGCAGCTCTACCTGCTGCACCACCGTGCCTCGACGAGGACTCCAGTAACTGCACTGTTTGTCATTTAAAAACAATCACTGCAAATGGGTGAGACAAGCCTCGACATTGTAGATGGTTTATAGATGAAGATTAATGTAACCTGGATGATCCTGCCTGGACAATCCATCACACAAACTGTACATTTGAAATTTTTTTTAGGTACTCTAATAATTTGAGATTTGCACTAAAAATAATGAGAGGAATGTGGACATGGATGGCCAGTTATCGGTTGACACAGACTCTACCAATTAATCAGTTCTGTGTTTAATTGATCGGTAGATGATGTCTCTCCATCCTGGTGAATGATTGGTGTTGGCTGACTCGTGTAGTCTAGCCATAACTCACAGGGTTACAGGTGGAGGTGAGTAATGGCTGCCTAATGTATGTGTGAGGCAGCACTGTGGTCTACGTGAACTTGTCTGTCTGCAACAAAGCTCAGCACACATTTACACACCACGTCCAGCCAATTAGACCCAGGACCAGCGGTCAGTTGTCCAGCACTTACACGCGGTCAGTTGTAAGAAGGTCATAAGTGATGGGAGCAGAATTAGGCCATTCGGCCCGTCTAGTCTACACCACCATTCAATCACGGCTGATCTATCTCTCCCTCCAAACCCCATTCTCCTGCCTTCTCCCCATGACTTGTTATTCCCCAAACATTGTTACAGGCGTGCAGGGGGGTGGGGTGGGGGGTGGGGTGGGGTGGGGGAGGGGGGGTAGACAACTGGCTTCATCCCGGGGGGTTTAGCTCGGGTCAAGGGAAGTCCTTACCCCAGGAGTTATCCCGTTATCCCGGTGGAAGTCCCGCTGTGATCGGCCCCATAGTTCATAGAGACACCGTGTGGAAACAGGCCCTTCGACCCAACTCGCCCACACTGGCCAGCATGTCCCAGCTACACTAGCCCCACTTGCTCAGCTGTTCAAAACCAGACATAGAAACATAGAAAATAGGTGCAGGAGTAGGCCATTCTGCCCTTCGAGCCTGCACTGCCATTCAATATGATCATGGCTGATCATCCAACTCAGTATCCTGTACCTGCCTTCTCTCCATACCTCCTGATCCCTTTAGCCACAAGGGCCACATCTAACTCCCTCTTAAATATAGCCAATGAACTGTGGCCTCAACTACCTTCTGTGGCAGAGAGTTCCACAGATTCACCACTCTC
This sequence comes from Amblyraja radiata, assembly GCF_010909765.2. Classification (NCBI taxonomy): domain Eukaryota; kingdom Metazoa; phylum Chordata; class Chondrichthyes; order Rajiformes; family Rajidae; genus Amblyraja; species Amblyraja radiata. The sequence continues at coordinate 40,112,256 of NC_045979.1, forward strand.
TGTGTGAAAAATGATTTTCTCATCTCGGTCCTAAAAGACTTCCCTCTTATCCTTAAACTGTGATCAGGCTGCCATCAGGCTTGGATAGAGTAGATGAGGAGAGGATGTTTCCACTAGTGGGAGAGTCTAGGAACAGAGGGCACAGCCTTTGAATTAAAGGATGCTCTTTTAGGAAGGAGATGAGGAGGAATTTCTTGTGTCAGAGGGTGGTGAACCTGTGGAATTTTGTGAAGGCTGTGGAGGCCACAAGTCAGTGGATGTTTTTAAGGCAGAGATAGATAGATTCTTGATTAGTGCGGGTGTCAGGGGTTATGGGGAGAAGGCAGGAGAATGGGGTTAGGAGGGAGAGATAGATCTGCCACGATTGAATGGCGGAGTAGACTTGATGGGCCGAATGGCCTAATTCTGGGCGATGACCGTATGGCCGATCCAGTGGTCTTCTCCTGGACAACGTCCATTAGTCCACATCGCGCAGACTGACCTGACCTGACCCCTGGCTGTGGTCACTTTACCTGCGACCGAGTTACCCCGAGTTTTCTGTGAGGAGTTTCCCCGGTAAATAGCTGTAGACAATTATAAAACACCAGGCCAGGGGTTCAGTGGCTTTTGCAACACAGACGGTGCCACAACGGATAATATGGGCACAGAATGTTTGGGTCAAGATAGCACCTCTTTCATATGGTCTCAGTGTTGTGTACACTCTACTGACCACGGGAATAAAAACATAGGCAATAGGTGCAGGAGGAGGCCATTCGGCCCTTCGAGCCAGCACCGCCATTCAATGTGATCATGGCTGATCATCCACAATCAGTACCCCGTTCCTGCTTTCTCCCCATATCCCTTGATTCCGTTAGCCCTAAGAGCTAAATCTAACTCCCTCTTGAAAACATCCAGTGAATTGGCCTCCACTGCCTTCTGTGGCAGAGAATTCCACAGATTCACAACTATCTGGGTGAAAAAGTGTTTCCTCATCTCAGTCCTAAATGGTCGACCCCTTATTCTTAAACTGTGACCCCTGGTTCTGGACTCCCCCAACATGGGGAACTTTTTTCCTGCATTTAGCCTGTCCAATCCTTTAAGAATGTTAGATGTGCTTGTGTACGGGGACAGACTTGCCGAGCTGTGTGCAAGAATGTATTTTGTAGTAAGCTCTACACATGACAATAAATAAATAAACCATTGGAACACCATGTGCTGACAACACAATCACACAGCACTTTAGTAACAACAGCCTTCGAACAGGCAGTTACAAATCTGGTCCAGTTATGCTCTTTAAAATGTACCTGTACAAAGTTGTCATAAGGTCATAAGTGATAGGAGCAGCATCAGGCCATTCGGCCCATTAAGTCTACTCCGCCATTCAATCATGGCTGATCTATCTCTCTCTCCTAACCCCATTCTCCTGCCTTCACCCTATAACCCCTGACACCCGCACTAATCAAGAATCTATCTTTCTCTGCCTTAGTAATGTCCACTAACTTGGCCTCCACACCTTTATGTGGCAAAGAATTCCACAGATTCACCACCCTCTGACTAAAGAAATGTCTTCTCATCCCCTTCCTAAAAGAATGTATTTTAATTCTGAGGCTGTGACTTCTGGTCCCAGACTATCCCACTAGTGGAAACATCCTGTCTATCCAAGCCTTTCACTAATGGGTACGTTTCAATGAGGTTCCCACTCACAAGTTGTGAACTTGTCTCTATATCCACATGGGTCAGTATGTGGACGATAGATTGCTTCAAAGTAATGTCAGTGTGATGTTCCTAGAACATGGAGCACACTGACACACACACATACACACACACACGCACGCACACACGCACGCACACACACACATACGCGCACACACGTACACACACACACACACACACGCACACACGTACACACACACACACGCACGCACACACACGCACACACGCACACACACACACCCGCTACATGGAACACACTGACACACACACACACACACACACACACACACCCGCTACATGGAACACACTGACACACTGACACACACACACACGCACGCACGCACGCACGCACGCACACACACACACACACACACACACACACACACACACACACACACACACACACACACACACACACACACACCCTCTGCGAAGACCATCACCAACATGAAGCAGATTATTCCAGTAAATCGCTGGAGATTTCTGCTCTGCACAGACTTTGACCCAGTCCTTTCTCAGAGGTTTCTCTCAGCCTCAGATCAGAATGTTTGCACAGTTAACAGCAAAGATCGAGTATCTTTGGTTAACAATGGGACGAGCAAACAGCAATGTGTAACGGCAGCAGAGACACAACCTCTCCAGATCCCTCCAGATTCTGGGCCAGTTTCTGTTATCAGGCAACTATCACCAACTAGAGGCGGTCCTGACCTCCCATCTAGTTCATTGGAGACCTTCAGATTATCTTTCATCGACTTTACTAGATTTTATCTTGTACTAAACGTTATTCCCTTTATCCTGTATCTGTTCACTGTGGACGGCTCGATTGTAATCATGTATAGTCTTTCACTGACTGGTTAGCACGCAACAAAAAAAGCTTTTCACTGTACATGTGACAATAACAAACTAAACTAACGAGCTGTAATATGTGCCAGAACAAACTGCAGATGCTGTTTACACCGAATATAGTCACAGAGTGCTGGAGTAACTCAGCAGGTCAGGCAGCATCTGTGGAGAACATGGATAGGTGACGTTTCACAGAGTGCTGGAGTAACTCAGCGGGTCAGGCAGCATCTGTGGAGAACATGGATAGGTGGCGTTTTGGGTCAAGACCCTTCTTCATAACTATATTGTGGGACTACACAGGAAATCACACTTTGCTGATCCAACACATTGCACAAAAAAAGCTGCAAGCTGAAGGCACGATGAAACATAGAAACATAGACAATAGGTGCAGGAGTAGTCCATTCGGCCCTTCGAGCCAGCACCGCCATTCAATACGATCATGGCTGATCATCCACAATCAGTACCCCGTTCCTGCTTTCTCCCCATATCCCTTGATTCCGTTAGCCCTAAGAGCTAAATCTAACTCTCTCTTGAAAACATCCAATGAATTGGCCTCCATTGCCTTCTGTGACAGAGAATTCCACAGATTCACAACTCTCTGGGTGAAAAGGTTTTTCCTCATCTCAGTCCTAAATGGCCGACCCCTTATTCTTAAACTGTGGCCCCTGGTTCTGGACTACCCCAACATCAGGAACATGTTTCCTGCCTCTAGCCTGTCCAATCCCTTAAGAATTTTATGTGTTTCTATAAGATATCCTCTCATCGTTCTAAATTCCAGTGAATACAAGCCCAGCCGCTCCATTCTTTCATCATATGTCAGTCCCGCCATCCTGGGAATTAACCTGGTGAACCTATTTCACTGATGAATGTTAAATTGTTGTCATGGAAGGAAACAAAAGACGTATTTGAAGGATGTTTGTCCTCTGGGTGGATGGCAGTCGCTGGGCAGTGGAGTCACCTGCGATGAGGTGGCTGCAGTTACATTTATATCATGAGTCAATCAATTAGATCTTGCACACTGAACAGTTTAATTGTTGGTGCATCGGTGCAGAATAAGTGGCCAGAGTGTGCAGGAGTTGCTGACTGGTGGATGGGGCACGGCGTGGACCAAGCACAAATGGTGATCGAGCGGTTTGTGGGTTTCTGCGGCGACTTATTACAGAGACCACGGATATGTTGTCCCGTACCGCGATGGCCACTTGGCTACAGAACCTCCCCATTCCCCCCCCTCAATACCTCTGCCTCCATACTCCCGCTCCATACCCCCTCATACCCCCCTCCTCCATACCCCCCTCCTCCATACCCCCCCTCTCCATACCCCCCTCCTCCATACCCCCCCTCATACCCCCCTCCTCCATACCCCTCTCCATACCCCCCTCCATACCCCCCTCCTCCATACCCCCCTCATACCCCCCTCCTCCATACTCCCGCTCCATACCCCCCTCATACCCCCCTCCTCCCTACCCCCCCTCTCCATACCCCCCTCCTCCATACCCCCCTCATACCCCCTCTCCATATCCCCCTCATACCCCCCCTCCATACCCTCCTCTCCATACCCCCCTCCATACCCCCCCTCCTCCATACCCCCCATGCCCCCCCCCCCCCCACAAAACTGATCAATGTATTACAGGTTCCACGTCAAGCTGCCTATTGCATTTGATCTGTTTATTTATTGTGTATATATATGGTCTATGGTATATAAACACACTGGACTTTTATCTCCTGTTCTGTATTATGTTTACATATTCTACTGTGCTGCAGCAAGCAACAATTTCATTGTCCTATCTGGGACACATGACAATAAACTCTCTTGACTCCTGCACAATTTGTCAAGAAGGCATTCGGTGCCGATCCCAGCTGTACATGTCCATGAGCAGCTGGGCAGGGTTGGCTTCTGCTTTGACAGATATGCAGAATGTTGGGGGGAGTTTAGGTTTAATATCGTCATGTGTACTGAGGTACAGTGAACAGCTTTGTTCTGCATGATATCCAAACAGATCAGATAATATCCTACATAAATACAATCATCAAACTCCAATAGGAAGAGCAGAGGGGGAGAATATAGTCTCAGCATCGTTGCGCATCAGTTCCACAGACAAAGTCCAATGTCCGCAATGGGGTAGAGGTGAATCGGACAGCACCCTAGCTTATGGAAGGGCCGTTTAGAAGCCTGATAACAGAGGAGGAGAAGCTGTTCCTGAGTGTGGTGGTGCGCGCTTTCAAGCTTCTGTACCTTCTGCCGGACGGGAGCGGGGAGAAGAGGGAATGACCGGGGTAGGACAGGGTACATCAGACCAGGCAGGTTACCGCAGATGGCACAGAGTGGTGAAGGGGCTCGGACACAGAGTGGACACCGGGACCAGGGGTTGGAGGCTGCCACCTACCTGTGTGATGCGAGGGTTGGTACACTTGACGTTGCTGCCGGACAGGTTGAGCCACTGGGATGCACGTGTGTGGCAGTGTTGCTTCAGGCTGCATCGCTGCTCAGACTGGCACCAGCCACAGTCAAACTTCTGGTTGGCCTTGAGGCAGAGGCCGCAGCTCTCCCGCAGCGCGTCGCATTTGTACAAGTGAACTGTGAGCAGAGACGAGGACAGCGTCAGCAGTGTGGACGTCTTCCCCCCCACCTACAACACAAACCATGCAGGACACAGGCACACAGAGTGCTGGAGTAACTCAGCGGGTCAGGCAGCATCTGTGGACAACATGGATAGGTGACGTTTCACAGAGTGCTGGAGTAACTCAGTGGGTCAGGCAGCATCTGTGGACAACATGGATAGGTGACGTTTCACAGAGTGCTGGAGTAACTCAGCGGGTCAGGCAGCATCTATGGAGCTAAGGAAATAGGCAACGTTTCGGGCCGAAACCCGGAAGGGTTTTGGCCCGAAACGTTGCCTGTTTCCAGAAGGATTTCGGCCCGAAACGTTGCCTATTTCCTTAGCTCCATAGATGCTGCTGCACCATAACTCAGCGGGTCAGGCAGCATCTGTGGAGAACATGGATAGGTGACGTTTCAGGTGTCACCCATTCCTTCTCTCCAGAGATGCTGCCTGTCCCGCTGAGTTACTCCAGCACTTTTGGTCTATCTTCAGTTTAAACCAGCATCTGCAGATACAAGCTATGTAGAGGTTGGTCACCAAGTAACAAAGGAAAGATTTCACACAAGGTTAAAGTAACGGCCAAGGCTTCACCATAGAACAGAACAGTACAGGAACAGGCCCTTCGGCCCACAATGTGCATGCCTAACATGATGGTGCAGTGCTTGCACACCTGCCCCCAACACCTGGATCTGCAACACAGGAGACTGCCTTTCGGCCCTTCCAATCCATGCTATCTCCCAGAAGGGCAGTCCCGCCAGTCTCGTTCCCTACTGCTACAAGAGGCAGCTTCCCATTCATAAGTTCCTAAGTTCAAGGTACAGAATTAGGCCATTAGGCCCATCAGGCCTACTCTGCCATTCAATCATCCCCCTCTCCTCCTCTCTCCCTCCCCCTCTCTCCCCCCCCCCTCTCTCCCTCCCCCTCTCCCCCCTCTCTCTCACTCGCCCTCTCTCCCTCTCTCCCTCTCCCTCCCTCTCTCTCCCTCTCTCCCTCTCTCTCCCTTTCTCCTTCCCTCTCTCCCTCTCTCCCTGTGGGAGGTTGAGCCAGCGTTGACCCAAGCTGCCCCTTGGTCCAGCGGGCTGGTGTAGTGAGCTGGGACGGTCACCCCCCCCCCCCCCCCCCCACTACCTGTGATGTTGGTCGGGTTGTCAATGATAAAGTTCCCATTCCACACCACGGAGAAACGGATCAGCAGGTCACTGAGGTCACCGCCATCATAGTGGTACTGTAACGGAGCAAGCGGTCAGTGTGGTCAATGTGGAGCAAGTGATCAGTGGAGACGGAGAAAAGGAGGGAGAGGAGAGAGGGAGGGAGAGGGAGAGAGGGAGAGAGGGGGAGAGAGGGAGAGAGAATGAGGGAGAGGGAGAGAGGGAGAGAGAAGGAGAGAAGGAGGGAGAGGGAGAGAGGGAGAGGGATAGAGGGGGAGAGAGGGAGAGAGAATGAGGGAGAGGGAGAGAGGGAGAGAGAAGGAGAGAAGGAGGGAGAGGGAGAGAGGGAGAGGGAGAGAGAGATAGAAGGAGGGAGAGAGAGAGGGAGAGAGGGAGAGAGAAGGAGAGAAGGAGGGAGAGAGGGAGAGAGGGAGAGAGGGAGAGAGGGGGAGAGAGGGAGAGGGATAGAGGGGGAGAGAGGGAGAGAGAATGAGGGAGAGGGAGAGAGGGAGAGAGAGAAGGAGGGAGAGGGAGAGAGGGAGAGAGAGAAGGAGGGAGAGGGATAGAGGGGGAGAGATGGAGAGAGAATGAGGGAGAGAGGGAGAGAAGGAGGGAGACAGGGAGAGAGGGAGAGAGGGATAGAGGGGGAGAGAGGGAGACAGGGCGAGAGGGATAGAGGGATAGAGGGGGAGAGAGGGAGAGAAGGAGGGAGGGAGAGAGGGAGAGAGAATGAGGGAGAGAGGGAGAGAAGGAGGGATAGAGGGGGAGAGAGGGATAGAGGGGGAGAGAGGGAGAGAAGGAGGGAGACAGGGAGGGAGGGAGAGAGGGATAGAGGGGGAGAGAGGGAGAGAAGGAGGGAGGGAGAGAGCGGGGGGAGGGAGTAGTCAGGAACGTACCGAGCTGTTCTGACACTGGACACTGGAGCTGTTGAATCTCAGAGCTGGCACTCGTTGCTTCTGTCCCTGCACGACCAGAATACACTCGTAGCCGCGCTGCCCGGACTGTGGCTGTGGAAGGTTCCGGGCTCTCAGTGTGATTGGCTTCACTTCTCCCACGGGGATGAGGATCTCGCTGGAGGGGACCAGCTGTGGGCAATCCTGGACAGGAGGCAACAGGGAGAGGTCAGCTACGGGTGCTGTCTGTACGGAGTTTGCACGTTCTCCCCGTGACCGCGTGGGCTTTCGCCGAGATCTCCGGTTTCCTCCCACATTCCAAAGACGTGCAGGTTTGTAGGTTAATTGACTTCGGTGTAAATGTAAATTATCCCCAGTGTGTGTAGGTTAGTGTTAATGTGCGGGGATCGCTGGTCGGCACGGACTGGGTGGGCCGAAGGGCCTGTTTCCGCGCTGTATCTCTAAACTAAACTAAAGTCCCAATTCCTGTAGCTGGATTCCATTGGTCACGGTGTCTGCTGGTACTCTGCTACAGACTACACGGGTTTAAAATCTCCAGTGGTGTCTGGCAACCTCTACATGAACCAGAGTCCAGGAATGTACCTTGTCTTTCTGCATCTTTCACTCTGTGGGTGAAATCATCTCTGGATCGTTGTACCTAGTAACCAGTGACAAACAGGTGAGCAATTTCCCACAGTAATATTGCTAATCCCCCTCACTGAGGCCTCGATGTTGAGTTGCCGAGGATTTAACCCACGACACACACACTCTTGCCCAGAGTCGGGGAATCGAGGACCAGAGGGCCCAGGTTTAAGATGAGAGGGGAAAGTTTTAATAGGAACCTGAGCGGTTACTTTTTTACAGAGGGCGGTGGGGGTTTGGAACGAGCTGTCGGAGGAGGTGTTGGGCAGGTACGTGGATAGGACAGGTTTGGAGGGATATGGGCCAAGCGCAGGCATGTGGGACTAGTGTAGCTGGGACATGTTGGTCAGCATGGGCAAGTTGGGCCGAAGGGCCTGTGTCCACGCGGTGTGACTATGAGAAGCCTTTCTGACAGAGCGATGACTTTGTACGGGTCAATGGCTCCAGGTTTCTGTCTATATCTCTCTCTCCCTCTCTACTCGTTTCCGAAGTCCCAGTTTTGAGTATCTCGTTTTCATCTTGTTATTGTGGACAGACACAGAGTGCTGGAGTAACTCAGCGGGTCAGGCAGCATCTGTGGAGAACATGGATAGGTGACGTTTCACAGAGTGCTGGAGTAACTCAGTGGGCCAGGCAGCATCTGTGGAGAACATGGATAGGTGACGTTTCACAGAGTGCTGGAGTAACTCAGCGGGTCAGGCAGCATCTGTGGAGAAAAGGAATAGGTGACGTTTTGGGTCGAGACCCTTCTTCACGACCCGAAACATCACCCATTCCTTCTCTCCAACGACGCTGCCTGTCCCGCTGAGTTACTCCAGCACTTTGTGTCTATCCTCGGTTTAAAGCAGCATCTGCAGTTCCTTCCTACACATTTTGTTATTGTTACTCTGACACATAGATATTTGCAGGGCAGTGATGCTTCAGGCAGCCACGAGGGATTCAGTCAGGAGCTGGCGCTCACACCCACACTAACGGAAGACTGGTTGTAATCATTATCTCAGACAAAAGATGCATTCAATGGCCGCATAAATTTCCATGGATTAACATAACTAGAAAGCTGTTGTGTAGTTGCTGATATTGGTTGGCTTGTGTCTGTCCGTCTGTCTACAGGGGCTGCGTGTATCAACACTCCGATGGATCTTCAATTAGACATTGCCAACATTCACAACAAGCTCAGTAATGCTGTTGCCACTTTACAAAATGCCTGCGATTAGTGGCGGCAGGGTGGTGCAGCGGGTAGAGCTGCTGCCTCACCGCCCCAGACCCACCCGGGTTCCATCCCGACTACCGGTCCGTGCTGCCTGTACGGAGTTTGCACGTTCTCCCCGTGAACCGCGTGGGTTTTCTCCGGGTGCTCTGGTTTCCTCCCACACTCCAAAATCGTGCGGGTTTGTAGGTTAATTGGCTTGGTGTAAATGTAAATTGTCCCTAGTGTGTGTAGGATAGTGTTGGTGTGTGGGGATCGCTGGTCAGCACGGACCCGCTGGGCCGAAGGGCCTGTTTCTCCAAACTAAACTAAACTAAATGTACATAATGGCCCAGACTGCAAACGTTGCCCATTACAGGGGGGGGGGGAGGGGTGCGAGGGGGGGGATTAAGGGGAGGAGGGGGGGAGGTCAGACAGTGGGTGAGGGGGGGGTCAAGGGGATGAGGGGAGGTAAGGCAGTGGGTGAGGGAGGGGTTCGAGGTGAGAGGAGGGGGGGGGGGTTAAGGGAAGGGGGGTCCGGGTTGCTGCGTTACCTCCGAGGCGTTGACCCTCCCCTCCTGGAAGGAGCAGATGCTGGGGTCGTGAGTGCACAGGTTGCGATATTTACACCAGTGACAGCGGAAAGCACTTGTCACGCACGACAGGCACCTGGAGCAGAAAACAATCGTCTGTTACCCTCGCGGTGGGGACATCATACGTGTAAACACACCGTGCATGCTTACAACACGCCGTGAAAATAAACACAGGAATACACAGGGTGAATGCCCAGAGCCCTGTATACACACACACACACCTGTACACACACACCCCTGTACACACACACACACACCCCTGTACACACACCCCTGTACACACACACACCTGTACACACACACACCCCTGTACATACACCCCTGTACACACACCCCTGTACACACACACACACCCCTGTACACACACACCCCTGTACACACACACACACCCCTGTACACACACACACACACCTGTACACACACACACACACCCCTGTACACACACCCCTGTACACACACACACCTGTACACACACACACCCCTGTACACACACACCCCTGTACACACACACACACACCTGTACACACACACACCCCTGTACACACACACACCCCTGTACACACACACACACACCTGTACACACACCCCTGTACACACACACACCTGTACACACACACACACACCTGTACACACACACACCCCTGTACACACACCCCTGTACACACACACCCCTGTACACACACACACCCCTGTACACACACACACACACCTGTACACACACACACCTGTACACACACACACCTGTACACACACACACACCTGTACACACACACCTGTACACACACACACCTGTACACACACACACCTGTACACACACACACACCTGTACCACACACACACACACCTGTACACACACACACACCCCTGTACACACACACACACCCCTGTACACACACACACACACACACCTGTACACACACACACACCTGTACACACACACACACACCTGTACACACACCCCTGTACACACACACACACACCTGTACACACACACACCCCTGTACACACACCCCTGTACACACACCCCTGTACACACACACACCCCTGTACACACACACACACACACACCTGTACACACACACACACACCTGTACACACACACACCTGTACACACACACACACACACCTGTACACACACACACCTGTACACACACACACACACCTGTACACATACACACCTGTACACACACACACACACCTGTACACACACACACACCCCTGTACACACACACACACACACACCCCTGTACACACACACACACCCCTGTACACACACACACACACCTGTACACACACACACCCCCCTGTACACACACACACACACCCCTGTACACACACACATCTGCACACACACACACACCCCTGTACACACACACACACCTGTACATACACACACACACCTGTACACACACACCCCTGTACACACACACACACCCCTGTACACACACACACACCTGTACACACACCCCTGTACACACACACCTGTACACACACACACACCCCTGTACACACACACACACCTGTACACACACACCCCTGTACACACACACACACACACCTGTACACAAACACCTGTACACACACACCCCTGTACACACACACACCCCTGTACACACACACACACACACACACCTGTACACACACACACACCTGTACACACACACCTGTACACACACACACACACCTGTACACACACACACACCTGTACACACACACCCCTGTACACACACACACACACCTGTACACACACACACACCTGTACACACACACACACCTGTACACACACCCCTGTACACACACCACTGTACACACACACACACACACACACCTGTACGCAGATTAGGGGAATGGAGAAGCAGAGGAATGAATGTTTTTATCACATCCATTGTCCCGGCTACTGAAAGTAATGATCCATCCCATCTACGTTCTATGTGTTGCCTCTTCTCCCAATAGGACACCGGCTTAAGGTGGGAGGGGACAGGATTACGGGGAGCATCTGTGGGCCGAGGGTTCAATGTTCCATGTTCTATCTTCCATGTTCCATGTCTATATCTATGTCCCATGTTCCATGTTTTTCCGTGCTGCCTGTAGGTAGTGTCCGTGGACTGGAGGTGACCGGTGGGTGTGAGGGGGAGGTGCGAATGATTCTGGCCGTTAGTGAGTGGACACATGTCCGTCTGTAGTGATACCTTTCTGCTGAAACATCGGGCGCTGGGATCGATGGGGTGGACAATGTCCAGGACAAGAGGAATTGGTTACAAATGGAACAAGCTTTGTTTATCGCTAGTTTATCAATATCCTGACTGAGTGAAATAACAGAGGACAATGTTGAGAAGTGAACTATTGATTAAAGTCTGTTCACAAATCAGCTCAACAAGGTCCTCACACAGAAGGCAAGACAAACGAGGCCATTGGATAATTAGTCTGATCTGCCTGGAGATGTGGGTTAGCACGGTGATGGTGAGGGGTGAAGGGCGGAGGTCCATCTTACAGCTGGTGGACACTGCAGTTGAAGAACTTGAAGTCGGTGCTGGCAATCATCTGGCCTGTCTCTTTGGACTTCAGTTGCAGGTTGACTCCCACCCAATCTAGGAGGAACACAAGAGTGTTGGTTACTGTGCAGCCGTTACTCTCCTCATGGAGGCTATCGGTGGGCAATATGGAATTAAAACTTCAGTCTAGTTTATTGTCACGTGTACCGAGGTACAGTGAAAAGCTTTTGTTGCGCGCTAACCAGTCAGCGGAAAGACAATACATGATTACAATCGAGCCGTCCACAGTGTACAGATACACGATAAAGGGAATAACGTTTAGTGCAAAGTAAAGTCCATAAAGGAACTGCAGACGCTGGTTTATACCGAATATAGACACAGTGCTGGAGTAACTCAGCGGGACAGGCAGCATCTCTGGAGAGAAGGAATGGGTGACATTTCGGGTCGAGTCCCTTCTTCAGACTGAGAGTCAGGGGAGGGGGAGATACAGAGATAAGGAAGTGTAAGGTGTGTAAACAAGACATCAAGGGGGGGGGGGGGGGGGGGTGTAGAAGCAGGAAAATGTAGAATACACTGTCCTTTGTTCACCGTAGAACGACAATAAAAACCATGCACTTTTGACCCAAAACGTCACCCATTCCTTCTCTCCAGAGATGCTGCCTGTCCAGCATTTTGTGTCTGTCTTCGGTTTAAACCTGCATCTGCAGTTCCTTCCTACACAGTGATTTAATACCAGATGACACCTTTGTTTACTGTACACAGAGTACCCGGGGGAACGGTAAACATCCTGTTTAATCTTCATGTGAAAGGTTTTGCTGATGATGCTGAGAATGTCAGCACATTTTCCTGATGTTGAGGGATGTTGTGATTCACTGAGAAGATGCCAACTTCTGCAACCTTAGAACACAGAGACTCTTGCCCAGAGTAGGGAAATCGAGGACCAGAGGACACAGGTTCAAGATGAAGGGGAAAAGATTTAATAGGAACCTGAGAGGTAACTTTTCCACACAAAGGGTGGTGGGTGTATGGAACGAGCTGCCAGAGGAGGTAGTTGAGGCTGGGACAATCCCAACGTTTAAGAAACAGTTAGACAGATACATGGATAGGACAGGTTTGGAGGGATATGGACCAACGCTGGCAGGTGGGACTAGCATAGATGGGACATGTTGGCTGGTGTGGGCAAGTTGGGCCGAAGGGCCTGTTTCGTGCTGTATCACTCTAAGACTCTAGTGGAGGTGAATACTGACACTGGGACTGATGGGGCAAAGAGTTTGTGGCCAAAGACGGGCGCAGGATGGGGAGTAATGGTGACCGAGAGGGAGAGGTGAATGGGGAGACATCCCAACATCAACACTGCCAGCACAGACCAGTAAGGGGCGCTCTTCCCCAGATATCTGGTTTGCTGTGTAGGAAGGAACTGCAGATGCTGGTTTACACCAAAGATAAACACAGAGTGCTGGAGTAACTCAGCGGGTCAGGCAGCATCTGTGGAGAACATGGATAGGAGACGTTTTGTCAGGACCTACATTCAATCTGAAACGACTCAAAACGTCACCTATCCATGTTCTCCACAGATGCTGCCTGACCCACTGAGTTACTCCAGGTTTTTGTGTCTGTCTCTGGTTTAAACCAGCACCTGCCGTTCCCACCTGTACAGGTGAAGGTGTAACAGGTAGAGGGAGCAGGCTGGTGCAGGTGGGCACTCACTCACCTTGGTTGTTGAGGACAGTGGGCACGTCTTTAGCCGCTGGACTCACACACACGATAGCATCACCCACAGACTGACCGTCCACCTCCGTTAACCCACCGAAGGCACAGACCACTCCGGCCGACAGGTCTGGGACATCACTGACCTTCAGGGTGAGCTGCAGAACACAAGAGGGGAAGGTCAGCTTCTCCAGCCAGCTTGGCTGTGCTAGGCAGCAAGTCTAATCTGACCGAGGTTGGTCAAGCTAAAATCCCTGTTAAACATTCACTTTAAACGGTAGAGTTGCTGCCTCACGGCGCCACAGACCCGGGTTCCATCCTGACTACGGGCGCTGTCTGTACGGAGTTTGCACGTTCTCCCCGTGACCTGCGTGGGTTTTCTCCGGGTGCTCCGGTTTCCTCCCACACTCCAAAGACGTGTAGGTTTGTAGGTTAATTAGCTTGTTGTAAATGTAAATTGTCCCTAGTGTGTGTAGGATAGTGTTAGTGTGCGGGGATCGCGGGCCGGCACGGGCTCTGTGGGCCGAAGGGCCTGTTTCCAAGCTGTATCTCTAAACTAAACTAAACTGAAGCAAAACAGGGAGGGGATGGGCAGTAACGTTGAGGTCATGCGGACATTCACCAGACCTCTGGTATGAGGTCACTGACCTGAAACATCCATGGTCTCTCCCTCCACAAGGCCTGGATAGAGTGGATGTGGAGAGGATGTTTCCACTAGTGGGAGAGTCTATGACCAAAGGGCACAGCCTCACAATTAAAGGAAGAAGATGAGGAGGAATTTCTTTAGTCAGAGGGTGGTGAATCTGTGGAATTCTTTGCCACAGACGGCTGTGGAGGCCACGTCAACGGACATTTTTAAAGCAGAGATAGATAGATTCTTGATTAGAGCGGGTGTCAGAGGTTATGGGGAGAAGGCAGGAGAATGGGGTTAGGAGGGAGAGATAGATCAGCCATGATTGAATGGTGGAGAAGACTTGATGGGCCGAATGGCCTAATACTGCTCCTATTACTTACGACCTTATGACCTATGACCAGACTGTGGAGGCATTTGATCTGCACCATCCACCGTCTCCCCCCCACACACAAGCTGCCCGACCGGCTGAGTCATTCTGTAGTTTGTGTATCCTGCCACACTCAATGTACATCAAGTGGCCGTGTGAGATTGACACTGACTCTCTGCGGTGAAGTCTACAAATAATTGTTCAACTGAACAGGCATTTGTCTTTGTGAAAATTACTAAAGGGGGGTAAATTCCAAATGCAAGATTAGCAACACGCCTGCTGAGACATTTGCAACCGACCCCTGTTGTGCATGGTTTAAATTAATTGATTTAAAGTATCTGTCACTAGAATGAAATAATAATCATATTGATGCTTTAATCTATCCTGCTCCAGTTCTGCATGGGCAGGAGAGGCTGGTGGAAGGGTTATACATACGGGCTTGTGGCTGTCCGTGGAGAGAGAGAGAGAGAGAGAGAGAGAGAGAGAGGGATAGAGAGATGCCAGTGTATCGACACAGCCAGGGGGGGGGGGGGGGGGGGGGGGGGGGGGGCAGGTATCAGAGCAATTGCCTACAAGCCGAGGCTTCTTGAGAATAAACAGATTATTATCTGAATGGTGTCAGATTGGGGGAAGGGGAGGTGCAACGTGACCTGGGGGTCCTTGTTCATCAGTCACTGAAAGTAAATCTCGTTGCACATATGTGCAATGACAATAAAATATATTATTATTATTAAACATAGAAACGTAGAAAATAGGTGCAAGAGTAGAGGCCATTCGGCCCTTCGAGCCTGCACCGCCATTCAATATGATCGTGGCTGATCATCCAACTCAGTATCCTGTACCTGCCTTCTCTCCAAACCCCCTGATCCCTTTAGCCACAAGGGCCACATTATTATTATTATTATTATTATTAAGCATGCAGATACAGCAGGCAGTGAAGAAAGCGAATGGCGTGTTGGCCTTCGCGAGAGGATTTGAGTTTAGGAGCAAGGAGGTCCCACTGCAGTTGTACAGGGCCCTGGTGAGGCCGCACCTGGAGTATTATGTGCAATTTTGGTCTCCTAATATGAGGAAGGAAATTCTTGCTATCGAGGGAGTGCAGCGTAGGTTCACCAGGTTAATTCCCAGGATGGCGGGACTGACATATGTGGAAAGAATGGATCAACTGGGCTTGTATTCACTGGAATTTAGACAGATGAGAGGGGATCTTATAGAAACATATAACATTCTTAAGGGTACACAAAAATGCTGGAGAAACTCAGCGGGTGCAGCAGCATCTATGGAGCGAAGGAAATAGGCAACGTTTCGGGCCGAAACCCTTCTTCAGACCCTTTTTCAACCATTTCTCCGGCATTTTTGTGTACCTTCCAGCATCTGCAGTTCCTTCTTTAACAATTCTTAAGGGATAGGACAGGCTAGATGCAGGAAAAATGTTCCCCATGTTGGGGGAGTCCAGAACCAGGGGTCACAGTTTAGGTATAAGGGGCCATTTAGGACTGAGAGGTTTTCACCCAGAGAGTTGTGAATCTGTGGAATTCTCTGCCACAGGAGGCCAATTCACTGGATGTTTTCAAGAGAGAGTTAGATTTAGCTCTTAGGGCTAACGGAATCAAGGGATATGGGGGAGAAAGCAGGAACGGGGTACTGATTGTGGATGATCAGCCATGATCATATTGAATGGCGGTGCTGAGCCACGATTCTGTGCGGTGAGGTAAGGTGTGGAGGTGTGGAGGTGTGGAGGTGTGGAGGTGTGGAGGTGCGGAGGTGTGGAGGTGCGGTGTGGAGGTGTGGAGGTGCGGAGGTGCGGTGTGGAGGTGCGGTGTGGAGGTGTGGAGGTGCGGAGGTGCGGTGTGGAGGTGTGGAGGTGTGGTGTGGAGGTGCGGTGTGGAGGTGTGGAGGTGCGGAGGTGCGGTGTGGAGGTGCGGTGTGGAGGTGCGGTGTGGAGGTGTGGAGGTGCGGTGTGGAGGTGCGGTGTGGAGGTGTGGAGGTGCGGTGTGGAGGTGCGGTGTGGAGGTGCGGTGTGGAGGTGTGGAGGTGCAGTGTGGAGGTGCGGTGTGGAGGTGTGGAGGTGCGGTGTGGAGGTGCGGTGTGGAGGTGTAGAGGTGCGGTGTGGAGGTGCGGTGTGGAGGTGTAGAGGTGTGGTGTGGAGGTGTGGAGGTGCGGTGTGGAGGTGCGGTGTGGAGGTGTGGTGTGGAGGTGCGGTGTGGAGGTGCGGTGTGGAGGTGTGGTGTGGAGGTGCGGTGTGGAGGTGCGGTGTGGAGGTGCGGTGTGGAGGTGTGGAGGTGCGGAGGTGCGGTGTGGAGGTGCGGTGTGGAGGTGTGGAGGTGTGGAGGTGCGGTGTGGAGGTGTGGAGGTTGCGGTGTGGAGGTGCGGTGTGGAGGTGTGGAGGTGCGGTGTGGAGGTGCGGTGTGGAGGTGTGGAGGTGCGGTGTGGAGGTGTGGAGGTGCTGTGTGGAGGTGTGGAGGTGCGGTGTGGAGGTGTGGAGGTGCGGTGTGGAGGTGTGGAGGTGCGGTGTGGAGGTGTGGAGGTGCGGTGTGGAGGTGTAGAGGTGCGGTGTGGAGGTGCGGTGTGGAGGTGCGGTGTGGAGGTGTGGAGGTGCGGTGTGGAGGTGTAGAGGTGCGGTGTGGAGGTGCGGTGTGGAGGTGCGGTGTGGAGGTGTAGAGGTGTGGTGTGGAGGTGCGGTGTGGAGGTGCGGTGTGGAGGTGCGGTGTGGAGGTGCGGTGTGGAGGTGCGGTATGGAGGTGTGGAGGTGCGGTGTGGAGGTGTGGAGGTGCGGTGTGGAGGTGCGGTGTGGAGGTGTAGAGGTGCGGAGGTGTGGAGGTGCGGTGTGGAGGTGCGGTGTGGAGGTGCGGTGTGGAGGTGCGGTGTGGAGGTGCGGTGTGGAGGTGTAGAGGTGTGGTGTGGAGGTGTGGAGGTGCGGTGTGGAGGTGTAGAGGTGTGGTGTGGAGGTGTGGAGGTGCGGTGTGGAGGTGTGGTGTGGAGGTGTAGAGGTGTGGTGTGGAGGTGTGGAGGTGCGGTGTGGAGGTGCGGTGTGGAGGTGCGGTGTGGAGGTGTAGAGGTGTGGTGTGGAGGTGTGGAGGTGCGGTGTGGAGGTGTGGTGTGGAGGTGTAGAGGTGTGGTGTGGAGGTGTGGAGGTGCGGTGTGGAGGTGTGGTGTGGAGGTGCGGTGTGGAGGTGTGGTGTGGAGGTGCGGTGTGGAGGTGTGGTGTGGAGGTGCGGTGGTGCGGAGGTGCGGTGTGGAGGTGTGGAGGTGTGGTGTGGAGGTGCGGTGTGGAGGTGCGGTGTGGAGGTGCGGTGTGGAGGTGCGGTGTGGAGGTGCGGTGTGGAGGTGTAGAGGTGTGGTGTGGAGGTGTGGAGGTGCGGTGTGGAGGTGTAGAGGTGCGGTGTGGAGGTGCGGTGTGGAGGTGCGGTGTGGAGGTGTAGAGGTGTGGTGTGGAGGTGTGGAGGTGCGGTGTGGAGGTGTGGTGTGGAGGTGTAGAGGTGTGGTGTGGAGGTGTGGAGGTGCGGTGTGGAGGTGCGGTGTGGAGGTGTAGAGGTGTGGTGTGGAGGTGTGGAGGTGCGGTGTGGAGGTGTGGTGTGGAGGTGTAGAGGTGTGTTGTGGAGGTGTGGAGGTGCGGTGTGGAGGTGTGGTGTGGAGGTGCGGTGTGGAGGTGTGGTGTGGAGGTGCGGTGTGGAGGTGTGGTGTGGAGGTGCGGTGTGGAGGTGTGGAGGTGCGGAGGTGCGGAGGTGCGGTGTGGAGGTGCGGTGTGGAGGTGTGGAGGTGCGGAGGTGCGGTGTGGAGGTGCGGTGTGGAGGTGTGGAGGTGTGGAGGTGCGGTGTGGAGGTGTGGAGGTGTGGTGTGGAGGTGCGGTGTGGAGGTGTGGTGTGGAGGTGCGGTGTGGAGGTGTGGAGGTGCGGTGTGGAGGTGTGGAGGTGTGGAGGTGCGGTGTGGAGGTGTGGTGTGGAGGTGCGGTGTGGAGGTGCGGTGTGGAGGTGTGGAGGTGTGGAGGTGCGGTGTGGAGGTGTGGTGTGGAGGTGCGGTGTGGAGGTGCGGTGTGGAGGTGTGGAGGTGCGGTGTGGAGGTGTGGAGGTGCGGTGTGGAGGTGTAGAGGTGCGGTGTGGAGGTGCGGTGTGGAGGTGTGGTGTGGAGGTGTGGAGGTGCGGTGTGGAGGTGCGGTGTGGAGGTGTAGAGGTGCGGTGTGGAGGTGCGGTGTGGAGGTGCGGTGTGGAGGTGCGGTGTGGAGGTGCGGTGTGGTGGTACGGTGTGGAGGTGTGGAGGTGCGGTGTGGAGGTGCGGTGTGGAGGTGCGGAGGTGTGGAGGTGCGGAGGTGTGGAGGTGCGGTGTGGAGGTGCGGTGTGGAGGTGTGGAGGTGCGGTGTGGAGGTGCGGTGTGGAGGTGTGGAGGTGCGGTGTGGAGGTGCGGTGTGGAGGTGCGGTGTGGAGGTGCGGTGTGGAGGTGCGGTGTGGAGGTGCGGTGTGGAGGTGTGGAGGTGCGGTGTGGAGGTGCGGTGTGGAGGTGCGGTGTGGAGGTGTGGAGGTGCGGTGTGGAGGTGCGGTGTGGAGGTGTGGAGGTGTGGAGGTGCGGTGTGGAGGTGCGGTGTGGAGGTGCGGTGTGGAGGTGTGGAGGTGCGGTGTGGAGGTGTGGAGGTGTGGAGGTGTGGAGGTGCGGTGTGGAGGTGCGGTGTGGAGGTGCGGAGGTATGGTGTGGAGGTGTAGAGGTGCGGTGTGGAGGTGCGGTGTGGAGGTGCGGTGTGGAGGTGCGGAGGTGTGGAGGTGTGGAGGTGCGGTGTGGAGGTGCGGAGGTGCGGTGTGGAGGTGCGGTGTGGAGTTGCGGTGTGGAGGTGCGGTGTGGAGGTGCGGTGTGGAGGTGCGGTGTGGAGGTGCTGTGTGGAGGTGCGGTGTGGAGGTGTGGAGGTACGGTGTGGAGGTGCGGTGTGGAGGTGTGGAGGTGCGGTGTGGAGGTGCGGTGTGGAGGTGCGGTGTGGAGGTGTAGAGGTGCGGTGTGGAGGTGCGGAGGTGCGGTCACTCACCGGGATACTGTGCTCTGACACAGAGATGCTGTGTGGCCGTACACTCAGCTTCACACACTGCTGCAGGGCGGAGGCAAAGCGATGGGGCTCCACAGACCGTTCACACTTGTCCTGTCTGGTGCACCTGGAACAACGAGAAACATGCGTACATGCGCAACGGTTACATCGCAACTTACAAAATAGTTAAAGGCCTGGATAAAATGGAGAGGATGTCTAGGACAAGAGGGCACAACCTCAGGATTAAAGGATGTTCCTTTATGTAGGAGATGAGGAGGAATTTCTTTAGTCAGAGGGTGGTGAATCTGTGGGATTCATTGCCACAGACGGCTGTGGAGGCCACAAGTCAGTGGCAGAGATAGATAGATTCTTGATTAGTACAGGTATTGGGGGTTACGGGGAGAAGGCAGGAGAATGGGTTTAGGAGGGAGAGATAGACCAGCCATGATTGAATGGTGGAGTAGACTTGATGGGCCGA
>NC_045979.1:40137535-40142535 GCF_010909765.2 Amblyraja radiata
ACGAGCTGCCAGAGGAGGTAGTTGAGGCTGGAACTATCCCAACGTTTAAGAAACAGTTAGACAGGTACATGGATAGGACAGGTTTGGAGGGAAATGGGCCAAACGCGGGCAGGTGGGACTAGTGTAGCTGGGACATGTTGGCTGGTGTGGACTCGGTGGGCCGAAGGGCCTGTTTGTATGTTGTATCTATGACTAGTGTAGCTGGGACATGTTGGCTGGTGTGGACTAGATGGGCCAAGAGCCGTGTTGTATCATTCATGACCCTATCACAAAATGCTGCGTGTATTTACATTGTGTGTTCCCACCTTCACTCTGGGATCGCCCGTTCTCAGGGACTCCAGTGGTCAAACACACAGCAGTGGCCGCAGGATGACCCATTGACGACATGGCCACCATGCTCACAAGTTCATAAGTTGTTGGAGTGGAATAAGTCCATTCGGCCCATCGAGTCTACTCCGCCATTCGACCATGGCCGATCTATCTCTCCCTCTCAACCCCATTCTCCTGCCTTCTCCCTATAACCCCTGACACCCGCACTAATCTATCTCTGCCTTACGAATCTCCACTGACTTGGCCTCCACAGCCAGCGTTGGACATGCCAGGTCCATCTGCCCCTGTCCAACTCCAGTGGTGTGGAAGCAGATGTTGTCTATGTCTCAGTCGCTCAGACCCTCTCACCGACTACTCTAACGTCATGTGTTCAAATCTCTCCCCATCTGGCGGGCGGGCGGGCGGCCAAGATCGGTGGGACTGAGAAGATAAGACTGTAGTGAGTCGGCAACAGGAGCGTGTCCAGGCGAGGTCCGCTGTGTGACTTTACTGGACTGTATCTCGCGGTACCTCGACACACGTGACAATAGCGTGTCAGTGAACTTACGTGTTGTGGAGCACGCACCAGCCGCAGTGCGGATCTCCCGAGCTCAGGCACTGGCCACACGTTACATACTGTCCACACGACTCCACCGGCACTCTGACCAACTGTGGGAACACAAGGGCAAAAGAGACCGGTCAGTGAGGGACCACGCAGAGGGCACTGGTCAGTGACCGGTCAGTGAGGGACCACACAGAGGGGCATCGGTCAGTGAGGGACCATCGTAGAGGGGCACTGGTCAGAACCGGTCAGTGAGGGACCACACAGAGGGGCATCGGTCAGTGAGGGACCATCGTAGAGGGGCACTGGTCAGAACCGGTCAGTGAGGGACCACACAGAGGGTCACCGCGGGCAGTGCGTGTCCCCACCCATATCTCGCCTCTGTACCATATACTCACACGTCACACTGAGACCGACACTACACACACATCCCGTACATAACAAGGACATTTGCTACATTTGCTTTTGTTCATATGATCCTACGACCCAAGAACAGAATTAGGCCATTCGGCCCATCAAACCTCCTCTACCATTCAATCATGGCTGATCTATCTCTCCCTCCTAACTCCATTCTCCTGCCTTCTCCCCATAACTCCTGACACCCGTGCTCAAGAATCTATCTATCTCTGCCTTAAATATATCCACTGACTTGTGGCCTCCACAGCCGTCTGTGGCAAAGAATCCCACAGATTCACCACCCTCTGACTAAAGAAATTCCTCCTCATCTCCTTCCTAAAGGAACGTCCTTTAATTCTGAGACTGTGGCTTCTGGTCACAGAGTCACCCAGCGTGGAAACAGGCCCTTCGGCCCAACTTGCCCCATCTATACTAGGGCCAGCTGCCTGCGTTTGGCCCATCTCCCTCTAACCCTGAGCTGTCCATGGTCCTGGACTCTCCCTGTGCTGGTCCCCAGGGGCGGGTTGAGTGGGTGGCCGGAGGAACGGTCAGTCAGCGCCATGTCCTGCCACGTTGCTGATGACCTGAGCATAAAAGCTGCAGCCTCTCCACATCTGTGAAAGCAGCAGCTGTAGAAGATGTCAGACACAAAGCCCAGACGTACACTCTGCACGTGTTCTAATTGGACAGCCAGCAGGGTTTACTGCCCACATGGGAAGAGGAGGGATATGGGAATTTCCTGCGTGTCTGCCCGGCCCCTCTCCACAAACAAGCGGCTGGAGAACAGAACCTAACGGCCCACAGACTGAGAATACTCCC
Source organism: Amblyraja radiata (assembly GCF_010909765.2). NCBI lineage: Eukaryota > Metazoa > Chordata > Chondrichthyes > Rajiformes > Rajidae > Amblyraja > Amblyraja radiata. The sequence continues at coordinate 40,139,622 of NC_045979.1, forward strand.
CCAGCAGCTATAGGCAGCACTCGCATTAACCAGGCCAGCAATACTCTCTCCACAAGTCTGCAGGGTTCCCAGTTCTCTGCATTTACTGCTCTGGAACCTCCAGAGAGAATCGTTGCTCAAAACCTGGTGGAAGAATGTTCAAACCTGCAGCTGATATCAATCTGCTTCAGCCAGGGCACGTAGGTAGCTGAAACTAATTTAACAAGGGATCCTCTTACTCCACGGGCTAAGGACTGGAATTCATGTTTGAAAGCAAAGAGTTTGTGTGTTTAGTAAATGATACGGAATACTAAATCACTTTGTGATCGTTGACCCTTTCCCACACAGCGGCTTAATGTCCAGCATTGGTTTTGTACACAACTCATTTAATGCAATGGACACACAGTGCTGGAGTAACTCGGCAGGACAGGCAGCACCTCTGGAGAGAATGAATGGGTGACGTTTCCGGTCAAGACCCTGAAGAAGAGTCTCAACCTGGAATGTCACCTGTTCCTTCTCTCCAGAGATGCTGTCTGCCCCGCTGAGTTACTCCAGCACTTTGTGTCTATCTTCGATTTAAACCAGCACCTGCAGTTCCTTCCTACACATGATTCAATTTGATACCTGCCACAAAATACACCTAGAACATCAGGGTGGTGGCTGTAAAGAGCAAAGGCTAAACCTTGTGTTAGTACTGCGGCCTTATGCTAGGCCTGCAGTACTAATGCTGTGGGCAGTACTAATGTTGTATGCAGTATTAATGCTGCCTGCAGTACTAATGCTGGGCACAGAACTTATGCTGTATGCAGTATTAATGCTGCATACAGCACTAATGCTCTGGGCAGTACTAATGCTGTATGCAGTATTAATGCTGCCTGCAGTACTAATGCTGTATGCAGTATTAATGATGCCTGCAGTACTAATGCTGTGGGCAGTACTAATGCTGCATGGAGTTTTAATGCTGCCTGCAGTACTATTGCTGTATGCAGTATTAATGGTGCCTGCAGTACTAATGCTGTGGGCAGTACTAATGCTGCATGGAGTTTTAATGCTGCCTGCAGTACTAATACTGTGGGCAGTACTATTGCTGTGGGCAGTACTAATGCTGTATGCAGTATTAATGCTGCTTGCAGTACTAATGCAGGGGGCAGTACTAATGCTGTGGGCAGTATTAATGCTGTATGCAGTATTAATGCTGCCTGCAGTACTAATGCTATATGTAAAATTAATGCTGCCTGCAGTCCTAATACTGTAGGCAGTACTAATGCTGTATGCAGTATTAATGCTGCCTGCAGTACTAATATAACCATATAACAATTACAGCACGGAAACAGGCCATCTCGACCCTTCTAGTCCGTGCCGAACACGTATTCTCCCCTAGTCCCATATACCTGCGCTCAGACCATAACCCTCCATTCCTTTCCCGTCCATATAACTATCCAATTTATTTTTAAATGATAAAAACGAACCTGCCTCCACCACCTTCACTGGAAGCTCATTCCACACAGCCACCACTCTCTGAGTAAAGAAGTTCCCCCTCATGTTACCCCTAAACTTCTGTCCCTTAATTCTCAAGTCATGTCCCCTTGTTTGAATCTTCCCTACTCTCAGTGGGAAAAGCTTATCCACTTCAACTCTGTCTATCCCTCTCATCATTTTAAAGACCTCTGTCAAGTCCCCCCTTAACCTTCTGCGCTCCAAAGAATAAAGCCCTAACTTGTTCAACCTTTCTCTGTAACTTAGTTGCTGAAACCCAGGCAACATTCTAGTAAATCTCCTCTGTACTCTCTCTATTTTGTTGACATCCTTCCTATAATTAGGCGACCAAAATTGTACACCATACTCCAGAATTGGCCTCACCAATGCCTTGTACAATTTTAACATTACATCCCAACTTCTATACTCAATGCTCTGATTTATAAAGGCCAGCAAACCAAAAGCTTTCTTTACCACCCTATCTACATGAGATTCCACTTTCAGGGAACTGTGCACAGTTATTCCCAGATCCCTCTGTTCACCTGCATTCTTCAATTCCCTACCATTTACCATGTACGTCCTATTTTGATTTGTCCTGCCAAGATGTAGCACCTCACACTTATCAGCATTAAATTCCATCTGCCATCTTTCAGCCCACTCTTCCAACTGGCATAAATCTCTCTGTAGACTTTGAAAATCTACTTCATTATCCACAACCCCACCTATCTTAGTATCATCTGCATACTTACTAATCCAACTTACCACACCATCATCCAGATCATTGATGTACATGACAAACAACAGTGGACCCAACACAGATCCCTGTGGCATCCCACTAGTCACTGGCCTCCAACCTGACAAACAACCATCCACCATTACTCTCTGGCATCTCCCATTCAGCCACTGTTGAATCCATCTTGCTACTCCACCATTAATACCCAACCATTGAACCTTCTTAACCAACCTTCCGTGAGGAACCTTGTCAAGGCCTTACTGAAGTCCATATATACAACATCCACTGCTTTACCCTCATCAATTTCCCGAGTAACCTCTTCAAAAAATTCAAGAAGATTAGTCAAACATGACCTTCCAGGCACAAATCCATGTTGACTGTTCCTAATCAGACCCTGTTTATCCAGATGCTTATATATATTATCTCTAAGTATCCTTTCCATTAATTTGCCCACCACTGACGTCAAACTAACAGGTCTATAATTGCTAGGTTTACTCTTAGACCCCTTTTTAAACAATGGAACAACATGCGCAGTACGCCAATCCTCCGGCACTATTCCCGTTTCTAATGACATTTGAAATATTTCTGTCATAGCCCCTGCTATTTCTACACTAACTTCCCTCAATGTCCTAGGGAATATCCTGTCCGGACCTGGAGACTTATCCACTTTTATATTTCTCAAAGGTGTCAGTACTTCCTCTTCTTTGAATCTCATAGTTTCCATAG
>NC_045979.1:40147535-40305035 GCF_010909765.2 Amblyraja radiata
CCATCTCCACCCCCCCAACCCCCACCCACAGGCTCCTGAATGGCTGCATGAGTTTGGTCGGTCCCAAAACTGAATGTTCTCCGTCCACGATCTCGTCACGACCCGATATTCCAACAGCGTCATTGTGGCCATTGTCCCCCAACCTGTTACGTTACAATGCTGACACACGCTAGCCTGCACTCAGGTATCGGTCTACCTGCTCTACCTGCCTTGCTGCTGGGTGGCTGCACTGTAGTGTGAAATACTCACCTACACCTATATCTGATCCCACTGGATGGCACCCAGCCACCAGTGTTTGCCTGTACCCCTACACACAGCACCCAGCCACCAGTGTTTGCCTGTACCTCAGTACACGTGACAACAGTAAACCAATCGCATTATTCAGGACCGGCGTGAGGTGGTTCCCAAAGGTTGAGTAAATGGAGGAACAGGGGTCCCGAGCGAGAGCCAGAGGGGCCTGTGCCAGAGGGGCCTGTCCCAGAGGAGACTGTCCCAGAGGAGACTGTCCCAGAGGAGACTGTCCCAGAGGAGCCTGTGCCAGAGGTTAGTCCCAGTGAGGTCAGTCCCAGAGGGGCCTGTCCAGAGGGGCCTGTCCAACAGGAGCCTGTCCCAGAGGAGACTGTCCCAGAGGAGCCTGTCCCAGAGGGGCCTGTGCCAGAGGGGCCTGTCCAGAGGGGCCTGTCCAACAGGAGCCTGTCCCAGTGAGGCCTTTCTAGAGGGGCCTGCACCAGAGGGGCAAGATGAGTTCAGGTGTTGTGGAGTTGAGGGGTGCTGCTATAGTTAGGGGTCAATGCCCTTACCCCCAGCATGGCCTGTAGCAGAGACTGCCAGTCAGCCAACACCTCACCCACTCCTGTCCCCGTGATTAATTCCCAGTATTTATACATTAAATGTCACGGCTCTGCTTGTGATTCTGGTTACAACACTAACTGGGGAAGCGAGCGGTTTGGAGAAGACAGAGGAAATTATTCCCTAGTCCCAAATGGTGTCAGTGTAATTTCAGACTCCACAGGGTTGGTTTAATTGAATACGCACATACTTACTGAGATGAAAATGAATGTTTTATTGCATTCCGTGCGATGATTACCAAGCTGTCTCGGGTCGAGCGCAGAAACACTGGCGGTCCGGGTAACAAACGTTTTAAATGTGTGTTTGGGGTTGTACACCACTGTGGTGTCAGCAGTGGTGATGCTGGGCTTGTTGATGCTCTACGGTGACATTTACACAGCCCATTCAGACCCTTCAGTCCCAGCGTCGAGTCTCGTAAACTCAGGCGCTGACAGATTAACGAGCAGGGATGTGCGGGCCAGCACGCAGTCATGAACGGACCGGTGTAACGAGGAATTAATTAAAGCACCCGCTCCCTTCCCCCAGCCACGAAAATAATGCTCATATAAAAAGCGTGAATGATTTGAAAATTATAAATGCGACAGGTTGATGGTTTGTATCGAGCAGTTCTGTAGTGGAGGCGTGACTCAAACAATTTATATTTACCGCTGATTACAGAATCACCCAGGAACGTATTATTCCCATCTCGGTGTAAAGAAACGTTGTTCTTGCCAGGCATCAGATTTTGTATTGTGTGGGAAGGAACTGCAGACGCTGGCTTACACTGAATATAAACGCAGAGTGCTGGAGTAACTCAGCGGGTCAGGCAGCATCTGTGGAGAACATGGATAGGTGACGTTTCACAGAGTGCTGGAGTAACTCAGCGGGTCAGGCAGCATCTGTGGAGAACATGGATAGGTGACGTTTCACAGAGTGCTGGAGTAACTCAGCGGGTCAGGCAGCATCTGTGGAGAACATGGATAGGTGACGTTTCACAGAGTGCTGGAGTAACTCAGCATTTGTGCTCCGGTTTCCTCCCACACTCCAAAGACGACGGGTTTGTAGGTTAAGCAGCTTCTGTAAACTGGTAGTGCATGATCACTGGTCGGCACAGACTCGATGGGCCGAGGGGCCTGAATCCGAGCTGTATCTCGTCAAGACAAGTCAAGAGAGTTTATTGTCATGTGTCCCAGATAGGACAATGAAATTCTTGCTTGCTGCAGCACAACAGAATATTGTAAGCATAAATACAGAACAGTTCAGTTCAATATACACATAAATAAACAGATAAAGTGCAACAGGCTGTTACAGTTCAGAGTCTGTTTGTTGGTGGGTTTAATAGCCTGATGGCTGTGGGGAAGCAGCTGTTCCTGAACCTGGATGTTGCAGATTTCAGGCTCCTGTACCTTCTACCCGATGGTAGCGGAGAGATGAGTGTGTGGCCAGGATGGTGTGGGTCTTTGATGATGCTGGCAACCTTTTTGAGGCAGCGACTGCGATAGATCCCTTCGATGGTGGGGAGGTCAGAGCCGATGATGGACTGGGCAGTGGTCACAACTTTCTGCATTCTTTTCCGTTCCTGGAAGCTCAAGTTGCCGAACCAAGCCACGATGCAACCGGTCATCGTGCTCTCTACTGTGCACCTGTAGAAGTTCGAGAGAGTCCTCTTTGACAAACCGACTCTCCGTAATCTTCTCAGGAAGTAGAGGCGCTGGTGTGCTTTCTTTATAATTGCATCAGTGTGCTGGGACCAGGAAAGATCTTCGGAAATATGCACGCCCAGGAATTTGAATTTCTTGACCCTTTCCACCATCGTCCCGTTGATATAAACGGGATTGTGGGTCCCTATCCTACCCCTTCCAAAGTCTACAATGAGTTTCTTGGTTTTGCTGGTGTTGAGAGCCAGGTTATTGTGTTGGCACCATTTGGTCAATCGGTCGATCTCACTTCTATACTCTGACTCGTCCCCATCAGTGATACGTCCCACAACAGTGTCTAAAGTCTAAGGATAACCAGAGAATTCCGGAGTTTCTCCACACTCTGGCTGGAAACAACACCTCCTGCTCCCAGTCCTGAAGGACAGAGCCTTTATTCTGATACTGAGCCCCCTCTCCCCCCCCTCCCCGACCCCTCAACTCCTCATCCACAGAAACCATCTCCACGTGGACTCTGGCCAAATGCAGGAATAATTCTCCAAAACCTCAGCTCTCATCAAATATAAAGCAATCAGTTGAAAGTGAAAGTCTTTACATTCTGTTGATGCATCTGCAAGATGCGCAACTTACATAGAAACATAGAACCATAGAAAATAGGTGCAGGAGTAGGCCATTCGGGCCTTCGAGCCTGCACCACCATTCGATATGATCATGGCTGATCATCCAACTCAGTATCCTGTACCTGCTTTCTCTCCATACCCTCTGATCCCCTTAGCCACAAGGGCCACATCTAACTCCCTCTTAAATATAGCCAATGAACTGGCCTCGACTACCCTCTGTGGCAGAGAATTCCACAGATTCACCACTCTCTGTGTAAAAAATGATTTTCTCATCTCGGTCCTAAAAGACTTCCCTCTTATCCTTAAACTGTGACCCCTAGTTCTGGACTTCCCCAACATCGGGAATAATCTTCCTGCATCTAGCCTGTCCAACCCCTTAAGAATTTTGTAAGTTTCTATAAGATCCCCCCTCAATCTTCTAAATTCCAGCGAGTACAAGCCGAGTCTATCCAGTCTTTCTTCATATGAAAGTCCTGCCATCCCAGGAATCAGTCTGGTGAACCTTCTCTGTACTCCCTCTATGGCAAGAATGTCTTTCCTCAGATTAGGAGACCAAAACTGTACGCAATACTCCAGGTGTGGTCTCACCAAGACCCTGTACAACTGCAGTAGAACCTCCCTGCTCTTATACTCGAATCCTTTTGCTATGAATGCTAACATACCATTTGCTTTCTTCACTGCCTGCAGCACCTGCATTCCTATTTTTAATCTTGCTGCTGATGTTTTATTTTGATGGGAAATTAAAGATTTATTGAGCTCAGGACTGGCTAATCGTTGCTGCCACCTAGACTGCAGTAAATCACAGAGTGAGGAGCTGCCCCTTCATCACCAGTAGTGTAGCCATTCCCACTGTGCCGCGCGGCCCCTAGTACACCACACACTGACCAACACCCCCAACACCAAGGCCAACGACAGGCCAAACTCACCGCCTCCCACACCGCCCGTCACCATCAGCAACTCTCCTCACGGGGATCTAAACCAATCGCAAATCCCAACTGACCTGGTCAAACACTGACCACAGCAGGAAGGTACTCAGAGGGAAGTGAGTGCATAGAAACATAGACAATCGGTGCAGGAGTAGGCCATTCGACCCTTCGAGCCCTTCAATATGATCATGGCTGATCATCCACAATCAGTACCCCGTTCCTGCTTTCTCCCCATATACCTTGATTCCGTTAGCCCTAAGAGCTAAATCTAACTCTCTCTTGAAAACATCCAGTGAATTGGCCTCAAGAGTGCCTTAACTGGAAGTTAGTGGACTTGACTCACAATTCAGAACAGAGTCCTGGTATCATGCACCACGGAAACAGGCCCTTCGGCCCTTCTTGCCCATGCCGTTCCAAGATGCCCCATCGACACTGTCCCCACCTGCCCCTGTCTGACCTTTTCTGACTGCATGCAGGCACGGGGACAACAGGAGATGGGCTGAGAACTCAGCGATGGACTGGACACTGGGCTACACTGGACACTGGGCTACACTGGACACTGGGCTACACTGGACACTGGCCTGGCACAGGATCACCAGGCAGGGTGACCACTGTAAATCACAGGACTACACGGGATTACACTGGACACTGGGTTGCACTGGGCTACACTGGATCACAGTGGACATTGAGTTAAGCTGGACTGGGTTACATTAGGTTGCATTGAGCTACACGGGGTTGCACTGGACACTGAGATACACTGGGCACTGGGTAACACTGGACACTGGGTTACACTGGACACTGGGTTACACTGGGTTACACTGGACACTGGGTTACACTGGGTTACACTGGACACTGGGTTACACTGGGTTACACTGGACACTGGGTGACACTGGGTTACACTGGACACTGGGTTACACTGGACACTGGGTTACACTGGACACTGGGTTACACTGGACACTGGGTCACACTGGGTCACACTGGGTTACACTGGACACTGGGTTACACTGGACACTGGGTAACACTGGACACTGGGTTACACTGGACACTGGGTTACACTGGACACTGGGTTACACTGGGTTACACTGGGTTACACTGGGTTACACTGGGTAACACTGGACACTGGGTTACACTGGACACTGGGTTACACTGGGTTACACTGGACACTGGGTTACACTGGACACTGGGTTACACTGGGTTACACTGGGTTACACTGGACACTGGGTTACACTGGGTTACACTGGGTTACACTGGGTAACACTGGACACTGGGTTACACTGGACACTGGGTGACACTGGGTTACACTGGACACTGGGTTACACTGGACACTGGGTTACACTGGATTACACTGGTGCTGTGAAGCTCCCACCTCTGGACACACAGACAGTGTTCACTGTGAACTCCACATGGCCAAAGACTTGTGCAAGGATGGTCCACTGATCACACGTGGGTTCAGGTAGCGGCTACCATGAAGCAGGTGACCATTTACCGCCACTACACGGGCAGCAAGGCTGTTGAACGCTGTGTTTTGATAGAATTGTAACAACATATCTCACAGCAAATTAGAGGCCAAACTGCTGGATTCCATGCACTGCTGACAACATTAACTGGGGCAATGATTCATGACCACTGAATAACACAAATTGCATTTTAACGTTGTGTGTTGTGGGCGTGTTAATGACATGTTCAGCACTGAATTAAAAGATTGCATACATATTTGCATATAATATGTTGATAACAAGAAAGGGATTAAGAGTGTAAGAAGGAACTGCAGGTGCTGGTTTAAATGGAAGGTTTGCTGGAGTAACTCAGTGGGACAGGCAGCATCTCTGGAGAGAAGGAATGGGGACGTTTCGGGTGGAGACTCTTCTTCACACTGATGGATCAGGAAAGGAAGTTGGTGAAAGTATAAATAATAACCGTACAGATTCTCAACCAGAGCGGACTGTGAAGATGTTTAGTTTAGTTTAGAGATACAGCACAGAAACAGGCCCTTCAGCCCATCGAGTCCGCACCGACCAGCGATCCCCGCACATTAACACTATTCTACACACACACTAGGGACAATTTACATTGATACCAAACCAATTAACCTACAAACCTGCACGTGTTGTGTGGGAGGAAACCGGAGCACCCGGGGAAAACCCACGTGGGTCATGGGGAGAACGTGCAGACTCCGTACAGACAGCGCCCGTAGTTAGGATCGAACCGGGGTCTCTGGCGCTGTGAGGCAGCAGCTCTACCCGCTGTGCAGACTCCTGAACAGGTAGAAGGTGCAGAGATATAGACCATAGGCGGGCAGGTAGGGTGCGTTTAATTTGGTATTTGGTTTGGCAGAGATATAGTATAGTGGGCCGAAGGGCCTGTTCCTGAGCTGACTGATTGCTAGGCTCAAGAAGGGTCTCGACCCATTCTGTCACCTGGTCCTTTTTCTCCAGAGATGCTGCCTGGCCCGCTGAGTTACAGATTATAGACCAGCTATCCACAGTGCACAGAAACATGATAGCACAGGTTTGGAGGGATATGGACCAAGCGCAGGCAGGTGGGACTAGTGTAGCTGGGACATGTTGGCCGGTGTGGGCAAGTTGGGCCGAAGGGCCTGTTTACACGCTGTATCACTCTGTGAGTCCTTGACCTTTGAGCCCTGGGTCCCAACCCCTGGTTTATCAGGTTACCGTGAGTGCAGGTGTCCTCTCTCCCTCTCCGTATCTCTCTCTCCCTCTCTCTCCCCCCCCTCTATCTCTCTCTCCCTCTCTCTCTCCCTCTCTCTCCCCCCTCTATCTCTCTCTCTCCCTCTCTCCCTCCCTCTCTCCAGACCAACATCGACATGCTGTACATTTAACCACAAGCCTAAGTGGATCTTTCCTCAAGCAATCAATGCTAGTTAGTTTATGTAACGAGCCCTGTGTATTAATCACTAACCTCTGCCCTGGGATCACAGTGGGTTCACAACACAACCACCTACTTGTGTCTGACGTACCTGCTGCATCAGCCACTGAGATCAGCATTTGTGTCACTATAAATCACCAAACGCTCTCCTGAGAACGACAAGATATTACAACCTATTTCTCCTGCTCGATGCTCAAACTAACCTGAAGATGAAATAGGTTTAAATTATCGCTACTCAATGTTAAACAGCCTTTTATTTAAAGTTAACTCTAAGGTGCAAATTATTTGATTAATTAACAAGATATGGGCACAGGGGCACAGCGGGTAGAGTTGCTGCCTCACAGCGCCAGAGACACGGGTTCGATCCCGACTATGGGTGCTGTCTGTACGGAGTTTGCATGTTCTTCCCATGATCTGCGTGAGTTTTCTCGGAGATCTTCAGTTTCCTCCCACACGTGCAGGTTTGTAGGTTCTTTGGCTTGGTGTAAATGTTGCCCCTGGTGCAGGATTGTGTAGGATCGCTGGTCAGTATGGACTCTGTGGGCCGAAGGGCCTATCTCGGTGCTGTATCTCTAAACTAAACTAAAAACTAAAACACATTCAACGGCTACCCAGACGAGGAAAACACGTGTAATTAGAAACATAGACAATAGGTGCAGGAGTAGGCCATTCGGCCCTTCGAGCCAGCACCGCCATTCAATATGATCATGGCTGATCATCCACAATCAGTACCCCGTTCCTGCTTTCTCCCCATATCCCTAGATTCCGTTAGCCCTAAGAGCTAAATCTAACTTCCTCTTGAAAACATCCAGTGAATTGGCCTCCACTGCCTTCTGTGGCAGAGAATTCCACAGATTCACAACTCTCTGGGTGAAGAAGTTTTTTCCTCACCTCAGTCCTAAATGGCCGACCCCTTATTCTTAAACTGTGACCCCTGGTCATGGAGCCTCCAGAATTCTCCAGCCGTCTCCCCAGTTTTACATTCACACGCCCCTCACAATGTGCTTCGAATCGCCTGCCACAGTTTCTAATCCTTGATGCACAGTGCTGTCCATGTTCAACACCATCGTATACAATTAGCAGAAGGGAGACAAATATACTGGAGGAACTCAGCGGGACAGGCAGCATCTCTGGAGAGAGGGGATGGGCCACGTTTCTTCAGACTGATCAGTACAAAATGGGCACAATGGCTGCAGTTTCCCAGCTAGGGGTGTGAGCAACATTAGCCTCAGAAGTCTGTGAGCAAAGACTTGCCCGAGATATACCCGCCCGCCCGCCCGCAGCCCTGCTTCACTGACCCTACCCTCATTAGTCTGTCTACAGCGCCTGGAATGGATCAGTATTAACGTTACATTAAAAACTTCATAGATGAACACTTTCTGAAATTGGGAAATGCAACATTACCGTGGAGTCATTTAGTTTCCGTCTGATCGCTTCCCTGTTGTCGAGGATTGGGGAGCGTTAACCCTTCGCCTGTCGACAAGGGGGGAGCAACACACACACACACACACACACACACACACACACACACACACACACCCCACACACTAACACACACACACACACACACTCACACACACACACTCAACACACCTCACACACACACTCACACACACACACACTCACACACACACACACACTCACACACACTCACACACACACACTCACACACACTCACACACACACACACACACACACACACTCACACACTCACACACACACACACTCACACACATACACACACACACCCCACACACACTCACACACACACACACACACACACACACACACACACACAGACACTCACACACATACACACACACACCCCCCACACACACTCACACACACACACACACACACACACACACACACACACACACACACACACACACACACACTCACACACACACACACACACACACACACACACACCCCACACTCACACTCACCCACCCCCATGTTCTCCACAGATGCTGCCTGACCCGCTGAGTTACTCCAGCACTTTGTGTCTATCTGAAGCCTTGCAGAGTTATAGATTAAGGAATATAACACACAGAGGGTGGTGGGTGCCTGGAACGTGCTGCCAGGGGTGGTGGTGGAGGCAGATACGATAGTTTCAGCTTTTAGACAGGCACGTGGATATGATCATGTCTATATCAAGAGCACCTACTGTATGTATTCAAGAGAGAGTTAGATTTAGCTCTAAGGGCTAACGGAATGAAGGGATATGGGGAATTAGATAATTGATGAAGGTGTTCCAGGAGTGTATTTGAACAAAGAGTGTGAGGAAGTGGGATAATGTGGAACTAGTGTGAACGTGGGTCAGGCAGCATCTGTGGAGAACATGGATAGGTGACGTTTCACACAGTGCTGGAGTAACTCAGCGGGTCAGGCAGCATCTGTGGAGAACATGGATAGGTGACGTTTCACAGAGTGCTGGAGAAACTCAGCGGGTGCAGCAGCATCTATGGAGCTAAGGAAATAGGCAACGTTTCGGGCCGAAACCCGGAAGGGTTTCGGCCCGAAACGTTGCCTATTTCCAGAAGGGTTTCGGCCCGAAACGTTGCCTATTTCCTTAGCTCCATAGATGCTGCTGCACCCGCTGAGTTTCTCCAGCACTCTGTGAAACGTCACCTATCCATGTTCTCCACAGATGCTGCCTGACCCGCTGAGTTACTCCAGCACTGTGTGAAACGTCACCTATCCATGTTCTCCACAGATGCTGCCTGACCCGCTGAGTTATGGTGCAGCAGCATCTATGGAGCTAAGGAAATAGGCAACGTTTCGGGCCGAAACCCTTCCGGGTTTCGGCCCGAAACGTTGCCTATTTCCAGAAGGGTTTCGGCCCGAAACGTTGCCTATTTCCTTAGCTCCATAGATGCTGCTGCACCATAACTCAGCGGGTCAGGCAGCATCTGTGGAGAACATGGATAGGTGACGTTTCACAGAGTGCTGGAGTAACTCAGCGGGTCAGGCAGCATCTGTGGAGAACATGGATAGGTGACTTTTCACAGAGTGCTGGAGTAACTCAGCGGGTCAGGCAGCATCTGTGGAGGACATGGATAGGTGACGTTTCACAGAGTGCTGGAGTAACTCAGCGGGTCAGGCAGCATCTGTGGAGAACATGGATAGGTGACTTTTCACAGAGTGCTGGAGTAACTCAGCGGGTCAGGCAGCATCTGTGGGGACATTTCAGGTGGGACCCTCCTTCTTTAGGGGGAGTGATTGGGAGAAGTGCTGGAGTGTCGGGCCAGGTTCCTGGTGATATTTGCAGACAGACTGAGGCTGATGTTATCTGAGCTGGGCTGTAACGGCACGGCGCATCAGGGGTGAATGTACAGTTTGTTCCATAAAAATGGAATGAACAACTGCAAGGACTTTGCATGGTGGTTTGGAACACGAGCTGTTGTTGGATCAGAGAGCAGCAGCAGCAGCAGCAGCAGAGGAGAGTGTGTGTTGAGAGTGATCTGGTTTCACATAGCTGAATTCTCCACTGACAATACCACATCCTGCCCAGTACGATCACGTTATGACCCAGAGAAATGTTAGGGTTAGTGGCCAAACACCAACGCCCAACTTGAAACAACGACACCTTCAATACAGTCTGAAGAAGGGTCTCAACTCAAAACGTCACCCATTCCTTCTCTGGCATGGAAGAGTTGGGCCGAAGGGCCTGCACGACACAACGTCACTCAACAACTAACTGAGGCAACGTTACAGGGTGCTCCTGCTGCACCCATGGGTGGGTGTGGAGGGAAATTGGCAAAAACAGATGGGTTGTTCTGGTTTATTCTGCCTGTTTTATAAAAATGTTGTATTGTTGGCTCATTGCGGGAACGTACGCACATCACTGGCCGATCCACGCTGTGCGTACATCACTGGTCCACGATGTACGCACATCACTGGCCGATCCACGATGTACGCACATCACTGGTCCACGCTGTACGCACATCACTGGCCGATCCACGCTGTACGTACATCACCGATCCACGCTGTACGTACATCACTGATCCACGATGTACGTACATCACTGGTCCACGATGTACGCACATCACTGGCCAATCCACGATGTACGTACATCACTGATCCACGATGTACGTACATCACTGGCTGATCCACGCTGTACGCACTGGTCCATCACCGGTCCACGCTGCCCCTAGACTGAGCAATCACGTTGCGATTCCCTACAGAATCTTCCCTGTAGCTATCAAACTGTACAACTCTTCTCCATCTGTCGTGGGGTAGACTGACCCCCCCCCCCCAAATCTTTGCACATCCCCAATCCTTGCCACATTTAATTCCATGATTGGTGTATCTTGTGTTTAAGACTGCTGGCAGATCCTGGGATAAATAAGGTTCTATCGTGTTGCATCGTGCTGTATCGTAGAGTAGCGTACGCTGTGACTTCACACCGCACAGTAAATTATCTGCAGCTTTATCGCGAACTCGGACAACAATTGCAGCAGATGGTTCAAGCAGAGAATAATTAAAGCATCATTAATTGGGCCGGAATTATTGATTGACGAGCTGGCTGGACAAAGGGGCTGGACAAAGGGGCTGGACAAAGGTCCAGCAACAAAACATGAAGGTGGACAACAATGCTGGAGAAACTCAGCGGGTGAGGCAGCATCTACGGAGCAAAGGAAATAGGCGACGCTGACCCGCTGAATTACTCCAGCACTCTGGGTCTTTTTTTTGTAAACCAGCATCTGCAGTTCCTTCATAAACATTCCAGAACATGAAGTCGTGTCGTTTCCCACAAATTATCTTTCTTCTGTAAATTCCCGCGCCCAGTTACAGAGCAGTTTACAAAAAAAAGACACAGAGTGCTGGAGTAATTCAGCGGGTCAGGCAGCATCTCTGGAGAACATGGATAGGTGATGTTTCACGTCAAGACCCTTCCACAGATTCAATTTTGGTTGGGCTTAGAAACATAGAAAATAGGTGCATCAGTAGGCCATTCAGCCCTTCGAGCCAGCACCACCATTCAATATGATCATGGCTGATCATCCAAAATCAGTTCCCCGTTCCTGCTTTCTCCCCATATCCCTTGATTCCGTTAGCCCTAAGAGCTAAATCTAACTCTCTCTTGAAAGATTGGCCTCCATTGCCTTCTGTTGCAGAGAGTTCCACAAATTCACAACTCTCTGGGTGAAAAAGTGTTTCCTCATCTTAATCCTAAATGGCCGACCTCTTATTCTTAAACTGAGACCCCTGGTTCTGGACTTCCCCCAACATCGGGAACAATTCAATTTGCAGTTCAGCAAGAGTCTCTCCCAGTGTTTGGCCAAAATTCCCCAATGAAGATCATTTGTGTGGGATCCAACAGAGATGTTTAGAACAAAACTGTGAACTCTACAAGTTGAGTCGCTTGATGCTAGAGCAGAGAGCTCATCAACCTGGTCCTAGAACAACCTGGTCCTAGAACAACCTGATCCTAGAACAACCTGATCCTAGAACAACCTGGTCCTCTATCATTGGACCACAACCTCCTAGAACCTGGGACTGGACTGCCTGAGCCTAGAACAATGTTCCTAGTAGACCAAAGATAAACCTACACAGTTTGAATATTCCTGGAACATTGGGCAACCACATCCTAGAAACTTAGACTGGACTAGAGTCATCGAGTGACACAGCATGGAAACAAGTCCTTCAGCCTAACTTGTCCACACCGGCCAACATGTCCCAGCTACCCTAGCCCCACCTGCCTGTGTTTGGTCCATATCCCTCTAAACCTGTCCTATCCATGTATCTTTCTACCTGTTTCTTAAACGTTGGGATAGTCCCTGCCTCAACTACCTCCTCCGGCAGCTCGTTCCATACACACACCACCCTTTGTGTGAAAAAATTATCCCTCAGATTCCTATTAAATCTTTTCCCCTTCCCCTTCCCCTCCTCTAGGAGATCCCCCTACTCTCATGATTTTATTCACCTCTACAAGATCACCCCTCATCCCCCTGCGTTCCAGGGAATAGAGTCCCAGCCGACTCAACCCTTCCCTGTAGCTCTGATCCTCTAGGATTACATGGTTCTAGAACACGGAGCTATTCCCGCCTCCATCCCATTCCCGTTCCCCAATTCCATTCCCATCCCCATCCCATTTCCTTCCCCATCCCATTCCCGTGCCCATTCCCATTCCCGTCCCCATCCCATTCCCGTCCCCATCCCATTCCCGTCCCCATCCCATTCCCGTCCCCATCCCATTCCCGTTCCCATCCCATTCCCGTCCCCATCCCATTCCCGTCCCCATCTCATTCCCGTCCCCATCCCATTCCCGTCCCCATCCCATTCCCGTCCCCGTCCCCATCCCATTCCCGTCCCCATCCCATTCCCGTTCCCATCCCATTCCCGTCCCCATCCCATTCCCGTCCCCATCCCATTCCCGTGCCCATTCCCATTCCCGCCCCCATCCCATTCCCGTCCCCATCCCATTCCCGTCCCCATCCCATGCCCATTCCCATTCCCGTGCCCATTCCCGTCCCCATCCCATTCCCGTCCCCAACCCATTCCCGTCCCCATCCCATTCCCGTTCCCATCCCATTCCCGTCCCCATCCCATTCCCATGCCAACTGGACCCCCGCTCCACCAGCAGGGAACTATCTCGGCAGCGTTTAAACTCCGTGATTAACCAGGCAATACATCATCTCCGTTTAATGCAGATTTCTCAAACATTCAGTCATGGAGTTGGATCACATCCAGACAGCCAGAAGCTGAAGATTACATTTAGATTTTTCTTATCAAAAAAGGTTAAATTACTCAGAACTGACACTTGAGAAACTGAGCTTTAATTAAAATATGGGAATCTTTTCCAATTAATTTTCCTGCCATGTCTTCGTTGATGATTCAGCCTCTACAGATCACACTCCAGATTGGAGTTGGCCCGGACAATGCGAGAGGCGCCCAACCTCACAGGAAGCCAGTGCGAGTCTTCAGAGTAAAAGATGTGACAAACGCCATCAAAGGGTGTTGAGACCGCAAGACATCGCAGAGAGTTGTGGACACAGCCCAGACCATCACACAAACCAACCTCCCCTCCATCGACTCCATCTACACCTCACGCTGCCTCAGCAAGGCCAGCAGCATCATCAAGGACCAGTCTCACCCCGGTCACTCCCTCTTCTCCCCTCTCCCATCAGGCAAGAGGTACAGAAGTGTGAAAACGCACACCTCCAGATTCAGGGACAGTTCCTTCCCGGCTGTTATCAGGCAACTGAACCGTCCTCTCACCAACTAGAGAGCAGTCCTGAACTACTATCTACCTCACTGGAGACTTTAGACTATCTTTGATTGGACTTTGCTGGCTTTATCTTGGACTAAACGTTATTCCCTTTATCACGTATCTGTGGACGGCTCGATTGTAATCATGTGTTGTCTTTCCGCTGACTGGTTAGCGCGCAACAAAAGCTTTTCACTGTACCTCGCTACACGTGACAATAAACTGAACTCAGAGGATGTGCGATGGCCCAGGAATGTGGAGGACCATCTCCAGGTGTGGTGAGGGTGTGTGCGTGTGTGGCAGATGTGGTCCAGGTTGTCACATGCAGTACGGGCACGGGAGAGGCTTCTGTGGACAAGAGTAGCAACAATGTGTGTGTGGGGTGGGGAGGGAGGCGGGTGCCAGAGGGAGGTGAGCAATCTGTGAACTGGGGGGGGGGGGGGGGTCGCGGGTGGGTTGTGGCAGTAATGGCAGGCGTGTTTGCTTCAACCACGGACATTCCATTCCATCCATCTGCTCACTACCACGCTCTACCCGCGCTAACCTGCGTCACCCCCCACCCCAGCTGACCGCACGCACTGTCAACTGGGACAAGCTCAGATCTCTCCAGCCTGCCCCCATCCCTCCACCCTCTCACAATGCCAACTTTGCCCTCCTCAACACCAGGTCGCTCAACAACAAAGCCCTTGCCCTCCATGAACTAATCCTTGACAACATTCTGGACTTCCTTCTGCTCACTGAGACCTGGCAACAACCCAATGTCTTCTTCTCCCTCAATCAAACATCCCCACCTGGATTTAATTACATTTCCAAACCCCGCCCCTCCCACCATGGAGGTGGCCTCGCTGTTATTTTTAACCAGAATTTTCGGATCACTGAACTCACCTTCCCCCCAGTAGCATCATTTGAATTCCTCGCCTTCAAAGCCCTTTCCTCCATGGCAGTCATCCTCATTTACCGGCCACCTAAACCAAACCCCTCCTTCCTATCTGACTTCACTGAACTTCTCACACTTGCCTCATCCCTCTCCCCACGTCTGCTGCTACTTGGTGACTTAAATATTCATATGGACTCCCCCACCTGCAAGCTTGCATCTGAATTCTCCTTTTTACTGGACAACTTCTCTCTCACTCAGCACGTCACCTTTCCCACCCATGACAAAGGTCACATCCTTGACCTGGTCTGCTCCACAAATCAACCGGTACTCGACCTCCATCCATGCCTCTTCCCCCTCTCTGATCATAAGCTTATACGGTTCACCATCCCTTCTCCGACACCTCGTCCCCGCTTCCTCCGAGAAATCACCTTCCGTAATCTAAAATCCATCGATCCCCACCATCTCTCTGACCTGCTCTCCACCACTCTCCCCCTGGACTCAACCCATATCTCACCTGATGATCTCACAAACCATCTCAACTCCACCTTGTCTACCTCCCTTAACACTCTGGCCCCCCTCAAAACAAGAACCGTAACTTTTAACACATCTTCACCCTGGTACACACCTGCACTTCGTAAACTGAAACTGACTGGTCGCCGACTTGAACGACTCACAAAGAAATCATCTCTCACAGTCCACCTTGAAACTTACAAACTCCACCTCACTGACTACAAAGATGCCCTCATTGCTGCAAAATCTGCCTACCTCTCCTCCATATTCACCGATCCCTGCCTAAACCACAGAACCCTCTTCTCCACAGTGGGCAACCTCCTCAAGCCTCGAGCCAACACTCTCCCTACCTCTACTCTGGATCTCTGCAACTCATTCCTCCACTTTTTCGCTGATAAAATCAGCACCATCTATCAATCTTTATCCCCTGTACCCGACTCCCCAGCATCTACTCCACCACCTACCACGGCCCCTCCTTTCAACATCTCCACTGACCTCCTTACCCCTCCTCCACACTGCTTCCTCTCCCAGTTTGACCTGGTCACCCCTATTGAAATCTCCAAACTCATCAGCTCTTCCAAACCCACTACCTGCTCCCTCGACCCTCTCCCCACTCCCCTGTTGAAGTCCTGCCTCCCCGTTCTCTGCCCCTACCTCACTAATCTCTTCAACTCCTCATTGTCCCAAGGAATTGTCCCCTCCGCTTTCAAAACTGCTGCTGTTACACCAATCTTAAAGAAACCTGGTCTTGATCCCTCCTCTCTCATTAACTACCGCCCAATCTCAAACCTCCCCTTTCTTTCAAAAACCCTGGAGCGTATCGTTGCGTCGCAACTTCATTCCCACCTCCTTGCGTATAACCTACTTGAACCCCTCCAATCTGGCTTTCGCCCCCTCCATAAGCACAGAAACTGCTCTCCTCAAAGTCCTCAACGACCTCCTCACCTCTGCTGACACTGGTTCCCTCAACATCCTCATCCTCCTCGACCTGAGCGCAGCCTTCGATACAGTGAACCATAACATCCTGCTCACCAGACTCAAAGACCTCGGCATTGAAGGCTCTGCACTCAGCTGGCTCCGTTCCTACCTTTCCAACAGATCCCACTTCATCTCTCTCCACAACCACACCTCTGCTACAGCCGCAGTCACTCAAGGCGTTCCCCAAGGCTCCGTACTCGGCCCCCTCCTCTTCATCATCTACATCCTCCCCCTTGGTCAGATACTCCGCCACTTCAACCTGGACTTCCACTGTTACGCCGATGACACCCAGATCTACCTCGGCACCAAATCCCCCCACAACCCACCCCCCCCTCTCCCATATCAACTACTGTTTGTCAGCTATAAAAACCTGGATGCAACATAACTTCCTCAAACTCAACAGCGATAAAACAGAATTCCTCCTCATAGGCTCCAAAGCCACACTCAGCAAAACCCCACTCTCACCATCGACGGCACCACTGTCTCCCCATCTCCCCAGGCCCACAACCTTGGTGTGATCTTTGATTCCACCCTCTCCCTTGAGCCTCACATCCGCCATGTCATTAAAACCTCCTTCTTTCATCTCCGCAACATCGCCAAACTCAGACCCTCTCTCACACCGCCTGCTGCTGAAAGACTCATCCATGCCTTCATCTCCTCCCGACTGGACTATTGCAACTCACTTCTCCTTGGCATCAGCTCCACCTACATCAACCGACTCCAACTGGTCCAGAATGCAGCCGCCCGACTCATCACCCACACCAAATCCTGGCATCACATCACTCCAGTCCTCAAACAACTTCACTGGCTTCCCATCTCCCACCGGATCACCTACAAAATCCTGATCCTCACCTACAAAGCCCTCCACCATCTGGCCCCCCCATATCTCACTGACTTCCTCTCCTCCTACCAACCCTCACGGTCCCTCAGATCCAAATCAGCCGGTCTCCTCTCCATCCACAAGTCCAACCTCCGCAGTTTTGGGGACAGAGCCTTCTCCAAGGCAGCTCCCAGGCTCTGGAACTCCCTCCCCCAACTGATCCGCAATTCCGTGTCCCTCACCATCTTCCAGTCCCGCCTCAAGACCCGTCTCTTCACCTCTGCCTATCCTTAGCCCCATGTCCCCCTCCCTTTTCGTCTGTGCATTAATTGCCTCATATTGTGTTTTGTATTGAATTCTGTCTTTACTTTGTGTACTAGTCATGTCTCTACTATTTATTTCATTCCCCTTACATGTTTTTCCTCTACTTGCTAAATTTTTGTGTCCTTGAGATTCTTGAAAGATGCCCATAAATAAAATGTATTATTATTATTAATGCTGGGAGAGAGATGGGGAGGGGGAGACTGGGGGGGTGGGGGGGCAGAGACTCGTGAGGGGCGAGGCAGAGACTGGGTGCAGCCACAATACTGATGGAGGGAGACCTGCTGATGGATTCACAAGCCCAGAGCTGCCACTGGTGGCAGTGATTTAGTTAAACAAGCTGCCTAATGGCTATTCCTCTCATATGGTTCCAATTCAGATAGAAACAGCAAGAGAACGCACAATAAATGTGAGGCTAAATATGATTGATTCTAATCAACATTGGTTATTGGAACCACCTGGGTGCCAGCGTTAGGGAGAGTTCCAGTGTATTTATCATCATGTACTAAGGTACAGTAAACAGCAGCTTGATTCACTCGTTGACAGCCCTGTCCGTAACGCCACATGGCCAATGGCCTTCACAGGAAGGTCAGGGAGGTGGAGATGGGCAATCGTCTGTGGTTACTGGTGAGTGGTCAAGCAGAGGGTCCGCATTGGTTTGTCGTCTCACGGGTCAAGCAATGGTCATACATGCCGGTCAGTCACAGGTCAATGAAGTCCTTACATGATGCAGCTCAACAAGCCCGTCAACACAGACTAATGTCCAATAACCAGTAATACTCAGTAACCAGATCAATGTGGATCAATGAGAGCAAGCTGCAAGTACCAAATGCATCCGGTAAAACACCACGGTAAATAGTTGCTGAGGTCAGCACTCTGACCCAACACTGACCACACAGAGTGCTGGAGTAACTCAGCGGGTCAGGCAGCATCTGTGGAGAACATGGATAGGTGACGTTGCAGGTCGTGACCCTTCTACAGAGACAACTTTGATTGGACATCACTAACTATTCCAGCAAGTTCAGCAAGAATCTTTTTGGTCAAAACATTCCAACGAAGACCATTGTGTTGGCCCCGTCAGAGAAGTTTGGAGACCAGGGGTCAGTGTGTTGTCAACCGGGGTCAGCACCAGGCCGCAGTGTGACCCCCTGCCCCCCCGCGGAGCCCGCTGTCAGTCACTCACCTGGCGCTGGGACATGAGGTACAGGTAGCGATGATCGGTGGAGAAGCCCATGTCCCTCAGCACGGAGTCATCCATCACCGGCACTGTCTCGTACGGCCGCCATCCCTGGTCCGGGCCGTCCACACGCACCTGTGGCCAGGACACATGGGTCAGTGATGGTCAAACGTCACACAGTGGCATCAAACGCACATGCCCATACATGCCACACACCTCCCCCAAACCACCCCCCCCTCATACCCCCATCCCCACCACCCACACCCACCCCCCAGCATGGTGTAGTGTAGTGTAGTGTGATGTGTGAACCATGGGCTTCACGCAGATAAAGCTCTCTTGTGACCCTCCCACTCCCGCAGAGGTTTAGTTTTGAGTTGAGTTTATTGTCACGTGTAGCGAGGTACAGTGAAAAGCGTTTGTTGCGCGCTAACCAGTCAGTGGAAAGACAATACATGATTACAATCGAGCTGTTCACAGTGTACAGATACATGATAAAGGGAATAACGTTTAACGCAAGGTAAAGTCAGTAAATTCCAATCAAAGATAGTCCGAGGGTCACCAGTGAGGTAGATAGTAGTTCAGGAATATCCGGCAAGTTCAAGGGCAGGACTGGGATGTCAGGAGGGTCTGACCTATCCCCCACACCCACCCACCCCCCCCCCCACACAATCCCCACCCCACAACACCAGCCCACAACACCAGCCCACAACACCAGCCCACAACACCAGCCCACAACACCAGCCCACACCAGCCCACACCAGCCCACAACACCAGCCCACACCAGCCCACAACACCAGCCCACAACACCAGCCCACACCAGCCCACAACACCAGCCCACAACACCAGCCCACAACACCAGCCCACAACACCAGCCCACACCAGCCCACAACACCAGCCCACACCAGCCCACAACACCAGCCCACACCAGCCCACACCACCAGCCCACAACACCAGCCCACACCAGCCCACACCAGCCCACAACACCAGCCCACAACACCAGCCCACAACACCAGCCCACACCAGCCCACAACACCAGCCCACACCAGCCCACAACACCAGCCCACACCACCAGCCCACACCAGCCCACAACACCAGCCCACACCACCAGCCCACAACACCAGCCCACACCAGCCCACAACACCAGCCCACACCACCCCACACCACCAGCCCACAACACCAGCCCACAACACCAGCCCACAACACCAGCCCACACCAGCCCACAACACCAGCCCACAACACCAGCCCACACCAGCCCACACCAGCCCACAACACCAGCCCACAACACCAGCCCACACCAGCCCACAACACCAGCCCACACCAGCCCACAACACCAGCCCACAACACCAGCCCACACCAGCCCACACCACCAGCCCACAACACCAGCCCACACCAGCCCACAACACCAGCCCACAACACCAGCCCACAACACCAGCCCACACCAGCCCACAACACCAGCCCACAACACCAGCCCACACCAGCCCACACCACCAGCCCACAACACCAGCCCACACCAGCCCACAACACCAGCCCACACCAGCCCACAACACCAGCCCACAACACCAGCCCACACCAGCCCACACCACCAGCCCACACACCAGCCCACAACACCAGCCCACAACACCAGCCCACAACACCAGCCCACAACACCAGCCCACAACACCAGCCCACCCCACAACACCAGCCCACAACACCAGCCCACAACACCAGCCCACACCAGCCCACAACACCAGCCCACCTGCCCAACACAGCCACGATAGAGCCGCTGCTTCACAGCGTCAGAGACCCGGGTTCGATCCTGACTACGGGCGCTGTCTATATGGAGTTTGCACGTTCTCCCCGTGACCTGCGTGGGTTTTCTCTGGGTGCTCCGGTTTCCTCCCACACTCCAATGACGTGCAGGTTTGTAGGTTAATTGGCTTCTGTAAATTGCCCCTAGTGTGTGTAGGATTGAACTAGTGTATGGGGTGATTGTGGTCAAAGGGCCTGTTTCCACGCTGTATCTCTAAAATAAACGAAACCATTTAGTTTAAAGTGCTCTCCTCCTGATTAAATATTAGTTTGTCTTCCTCGTTGTCAGCTTCCCCTCACCTAACGATGATCCATTTCCTAGACACCATCTGCTTTGATCTGGCGTTTTCACACCCTACCCTTCCATATCTCTGTCTCCCTCCCCTGACTCTCAGTCTGAAGAAGAGTCTCAACCCGAAACGTCACCCATTCCTTCTCTCCACAGATGCTGCCTGACCCGCTGAGTTACTCCAGCACTCTGTGAAACGTCACCTATCCATGTTCTCCACAGATGCTGCCTGACCCGCTGAGTTACTCCAGCACTCTATGAAACGTCACCTATCCATGTTCTCCACAGATGCTGCCTGTCCCACTGAGTTACTCCAGCACTCTGTGTCTGTCACCATTTAGACTGACAGCCTGCTGTAAGCTGCTGATGATAACAACATGTTTTACCGTAATAGATATGTTAGTTTATGTATTACGTACAGTTCATCAAACCACCAGAATCCACCACATCCTGACTTTGAGGGACATCTTGTCACAGGGAAGTGATTGGTGATAGTTCCTGTGTGAGTGTGCGGGGGCAGAGTTAGGGGTGAGTTAACGTTCTCCTGCTGCGAACCTCAGGGAGACAGTTATAGTCAATAGTTCCACATTAATAAACTAATCTCCCCCTGGGCAAGGCACGGTCTGTGAGCAGACAGTTCTGACACCATCAAGTCTTGTAATATATGTAAGGGCAGCACGGTGGCACAGAGGTGGAGTTGCTGCCTTAAGCCCCTGTCCCACCATGCGAGTTCACCCAAGAGCTCTCCCAAGTTTAAAAAAAAATGAAACTCGTGGTAGAATGTACGTATCGGGTACGTCGGAGCTCGTGGATGTCTCGTAGCGACCCGTAACGCTAACGCAGGTACTCGGGAAACGCGGAAACTCGTGAAGTTTTTTCAACAGTGTGAGCTTCCACGAGTTTGATTGTTTTTTAAACTCGGGAGAGCTCTTGGGTAAAGTCGCATCGTGGGACAGGGGCTTTACAGCGCTTGTAACACCAGAGACCCAGGTTTGATCCTGACTACGGGTGCTGTCTGTACGGAGTTTGCACGTTCTCCCCGTGACCTGCGTGGGTTTTCTCTGAGATCTCCGGTTTCCTCCCACACTCCAAAGACGTGCAGGTTTGTAGGTTAATTGGCTTCGGTATGAATGTAGTTTGTTGCTAGTGTGTGTAGGTTAGTGTTAGTGTGCGGGGATCGCTGGTCGGTGCAGACTGAGTGGGCTGAAGGGTCTGTTTCCGCGCTGTATCTCTAAACTAAACTAAACTAAACTTGTTGATAGGTTGCATCAGCTTCCATTGGGACCCTTCCATCAAACTGGCACCACTTCCAGTGTTGGAAGAAGGCACCACAAGATAAACTCATTACAGTTTTATTTTAAACACAATAATTCCAAAATTAAAATCACTGGCTGCAGCTCAGTCAGTAATCACCTCCGAGGTTTGCTGATCTGATGTGTAATCCTCTGGAATCTGAGAATAATCACCCGCTCAAAGGATTACTCCCTTATTATTAATTTTGCCACAGAATTTGTATCTTCCTTCTGTGAGAAGCTCCCACAGACAGCTTCATCTGACACCACTCTGCATCCAATCACACTTCCCAAAAGGTGCAGGTAGCTTGCAGGTACATCAGGTGGTCAAAAAGGCTATTGGTACATTGGCCTTCATCAGTCAGAGTATTGAGTATAGAAGTCGGGAGGTCATGTTGCAGTTGTATAAGACGTTGGTGAGACCGCATTTAGAATATTGTGTTCAGTTCTGGGCACCGTGTTATAGGAAAGATGTTGCCCATGCAGCACGTCCCCCCTCTCCACATCACTGATCGATCCAAAGGAACAGCAGGGCCGTTACAGTTTGGCACCAGCGCCGTCGAAGGAGCTGCCAGAGCGAGGTTGTAGACAACGATGAACTGCCTTAGGGGCTCCGACTCCGGATTTTATTGAGGTTTACTCCTGGAGCCTTTCCCATGACTGGATATGGCCACAAGGCAGTGGAGGTTTTCCCTCTCCTAGATGGACCGCCTTCCCAGGCTGACGAGCCCCATCTGCCCGAGACTTGTGGGGGCGGGAGCGTCTACCTTCCTGTGCAGGTCTATAGCACCTGCCCACTGCCCTGACGTATATGTATATATATATATAGGGATTGTATGCTGCTTGGTCCATGCCACCCGCCCCATTGATATATATATAGATATATTGAGGGATATATATATATATATATAGATATATTGAGGGATATATATATATATATATATATATAGATATATTGAGGGATATATATATATATATAGATATATTGAGGGATATATATATATATCCCTCAAAGTCAGTGTGTTTAATTCTGGTGGTTTGATGAACAGTGCGTAATACAGAAATAAACATATCTAATACGGTAAAACATGTGGCTATCACCAGGAGCTTACAGCAGCCTGTCAGTCTAAATGTTGACAGACATGTTTACATGTTGTGTAGTGCGGCTGCAAGTTAGAATGTGGGACACATAGCAATAAAACACTCTGGGCTCTCCACTAGATTAGGGGGGAAAGAACGGCAGGATGGGGCGGGTGGAGTGATTGGACCAGGCAGCATCAATGGGGCGGGTGGCATGGAACAGGCAGCATCAATGGGGCAGGATGTATGGATCAGGCAGCATCAATGGGGCGGGTGGCATGGAACAGGCAGCATCAATGGGGCAGGATGTATGGACCATTCAGCATCAATGGGGAACGATGCATTGTGTGATGGTGGCCAGCCACTGGGTCCCCAGTCTACCATCACTCACCACATTCATAAGGTCATAAGTGATAGGAGTAGAATCAGGCCATTCGGCCCATCAAGTCTACTCCGCCATTCAATAATGGCTGACCAATCTCTTGTTCCTACCCTAATTCTCCTGCCTTCTCCCCATAATCTCTGACACCCGTACTAATCAAGAATCTATCTATCTCAACCTTAAAAATATCCACTGACTTGTGGCCTCCACAGCCGTCTGTGGCAAAGAATTCCACAGATTCACCACCCTCTGACTAAAGAAATTCCTCCTCATCTCCTTCCTAAAAGAACATCCTGTAATTCTGAGGCTGTGCCCTCTAATCCTAGACTCTCCCACTAGTGGAAACATCCTCTCCACATCCACATCCAGCGAGTACAGGCCCAGTGCCGACAATCGCTCATCATACGCAAACCCACTAATTCCTGGGAAACCTCCTCTGGACCCTCTCCAGAGCCAGCACATCCTTCCTCAGATATGGGGCCCAAATTGCTCACTAATCGCTGACAAATGTGGCCTGACCAGCACCTTATAGTCTCAGCATTACTCCCTGTTTCTGTATAGGGATGTAATAAGGAGAGAGAGGGAGAGAAAGAAAGAGACGGAGAGGGAGAGGGGGAGAGGGAGAGAGGGGGAGAGGGAGAGAGGGGGAGAGGGAGAGAGGGAGAGAGGTGGAGAGGAGAGGGGGAGAGGGAGAGAGGGAGAGAGGATTAGGGAGAGGGAGGGAGAGAGGGAGAGAGAGGGAGAGGGGGGGAGAGGGAGAGAGGGAGAGAGGGGGAGAGAGGGGGAGAGGGGGAGCTGGGACGAGAGGGGGAGAGAGGGAGAGAGGGGGAGAGGGAGAGAGAGAGGGAGAGAGGGGGAGGGAGAGGGGGAGAGGGGGAGAGGGAGAGAGAGGGAGGGAGAGACGGAGAGACGGAGAGACGGAGAGACAGAGTACTGCCTGCTGATTAATGCTCACAGCCAACTAGAGCAAAGGTTAAATACCAAGTTAAATGAGAAATATTCCAAGCTTTGCGTCCTGAATGTGCAAATGCTGAACATGGTCATTCACCGATCGCTCTTAAGATAAATTAAAAAAATGATCTATAAAGCAGGAAAAGGGATTTTAAAATGCACGTATTATCTAAATGCAGGTCTACAAAGTGACTTGAAATACATTCCATGAATGAAAGTGTTTGCATTAAAGCCTCAGGCCAGACATCCTGCCAGTGGCCACATTGCTGCATTGGGGTCAGGTTATCATTTATTGGACAGTGGGTTTGGGTTCCGTTGATGCAGCTTCTAAACCTTCCCTCTGCTCCTCTCTGAGATTCTGCATCTCAACCCACTGACAAATAATTGCAAATGTTCCATGATAAAGCTCCTGCATAATCTGAAGACTACATAAGAAAGACTACAGCAGAAAGGTTTAATAAGCAGTAAAGGAGAATTATTTTCAATGTTCATTGTGTTTGATGTGTTTCAGAGCGGAGTCAGTGAATTAGAAATTACTGCACCCATTTGTCAACTTGCTCCCATATGATTCCAGCTAATCACTGCAGGCTTTGTTCTGGGCTCGAACCTCGTGCTCGACAATCAGGAGAGGGATGGATATAATCAAACTCACTCTGAAAGTGAAGACAAATCAACGGTCGGCTAATTACAGCAACTCAAACCGGTGTTAGTGTGACGGGGGGGGGGGGCAGATCAGTGCTGTGCCCGCTGGCACCAGGGTTCAGTGTACAGAGAGACGACTAATACCCTCAGCCCTCCCTCCCCTCAACATCCCTCCATCCTCCACACCTGTGGGTGGCACGGTGGTGGGGCAGCGGGTAGAGCTGCTGCCTCACAGCGCCAGAGACCCAGGTTCCTTCCTGACTACGGGTGCTGTCTGTACGGAGTTTGCACGTTCTCCCCGTGACCCACATGGGTTTTCTCCGGGAGCTCTGGTTTCCTCCCACACTCCAAAGACGTGCGGGTTTGTAGGTTAATTGGCCCTAAGTGTAAATTGTCCCCAGTGTGTGTAGGATAGTGTCAGTGTGCGGGGATCGCTGGTCGGTACGGACTCGGTGGGCTGAAGGGCCCGTTTCCACGCTGTATCTATATCACACAGGATTGTCATGGTGGCGTGAGTGGGGTCATCATGAAACCTGTGGTCAGTGCTGGACCTTGGCTCTGCTCGTGTTGAGCCTACATCTGCCGTGACCCAGGCTCCAACAGCATTGAGTGGAACTAAATAACAACAGGTCCCATCAGACGCTCCGCTATTTTGACAGCAAATTATGGGTCATAGTTCATTATGCAGAAATCAATCAAAGGCAAAAATCTTCAAGATGTAAGCAGGGCTGGAACGGGCGACTCAGTGAAGATTTACAAAGGGAACAGCTCCAAAGAGAAGGCAAAACCAAAGATCCTATAGCGGAGATCTTTGGGCAAAACCACCAACAGAACAATAGCTGCCGTTACTTGTCTAGAATTAGCTCTGAGTATTCAAGTAATCATTCTGTCGGGTAAAGCTCACACCTCTCAGTCTCTCAGCACCACAGTGCATTACATTAGAAGCCGTTTTAAACATGAACCTTTGCAATGACGTTAGGCTGCAGATTAAACTCCGCTTTGGCCCGCTTTGCCCCACTTTGGCCCACTTTGGCCCGCCTCTGGTTCAGTTCAGTACAGACCTGGGGCATTTCACACCACATCTGATCTTTACTTCAGACTCTGGACATACAGCGTGGATGCAGGCCCTTCGGCCCATCGTGCCATTCTACCGCTGGCGAGTGTGGTGCTGGTCTCGGGGGTCAGTGTCCATCACCCAGTGGGGTCACAACATCGGAGGCATGGATCCCCTCAGCGCAGAGGGAGAGCAAGGAGGGGAAAAGACAAAGACTTTAAGACTTTTGCCTCCATCACAGTGAGGCGGTGTCTGGTGAACTCACTGTGGTGGATGTTAAATTTGTGTTTATTGTATGTTTTTCATATTTTTATTATATGTATGACTGCAAGGCAACAACATTTCGTTCAGACCGAAAGGTCTAAATGACAATAAAGGCTAGTTTGACTTTGACTTTGACTTTGAAGAGATGTTTGGCAGATGATGTATAAAATCATTCGAGGAATATATTGTGTAAACATACGGTCTCTTGCCCAGAGTAGTGGAATCAAGAACCAGAGGGCATAGGTTTAAAGTGATGTAGATCACCTCTAAATACCTGGGAGTCCACATCACAGAGGATCTGACATGGACAACACACATGGCCGCACTGGTGAGTAAGGCAAGGCAGCGCCTTTATCATCTCAGGCAGCTGAGGAAATTCAGTCTCTCTCTGAGGATCATTCAGTCCTTCTACGCTGGGGCTGTGGAAAGCATCCTGACCGGAAACACCTCGATCTGGTTTGGGAACTGCTCTGCCCAGGACAGGAAGGCTCTGCAGAGAGTAGTGCGTTCGGCCGAACACACTATGGGAATTACACTCGCCCCCCCCTGCAGGACCTATACACCAGAGGTGAAGATCCAGAGCCAGCAAGATCATGAAGGACCCCTACAACAGACTGTTCCAGCTGCTACGGTCAGTGTCACGCTGTGGAAACAGAGAGGATGAGACGGAGTTTCTTCCCACAGGCCGTCAGGACTGTAAACTCTGATCTCACCTGGGCGTAAATGCTGTTGTCTTATTTTTTAATGTAAATACTGGTTCCGTTCTGTTCAGTTGTTTTGCACAATCCCGGGGGCGGGAGATTGCAACCTTCACGTGGCCCGCCCTGTTTCAACGAATGCAATCAACCTGGCGTGCACAATCAAATAAGATCAAATAGAACAAGTTGTCCGACAACTTTAGGCTGAGCGCCGTACACAAGAAGAAGCACAATCTGCAGGCATTGTCACTTTCATTTCCCTCTACATCTTGTATGTGTATGTGACAAATAAAGTTGACTTGACTTGCCATGTTGGTTGGCGTGGGCAAGTTGGGCCGAATGGCCTGTTTCCACACGACATCACTCTGTGGATAACCCAGTGAATGGGTGTAGGTGTGGTGTAGGTGTGGTGTAGGTGTAGGTGTGGTGTAGGTGTAGGTGTGGTGTAGGTGTAGTGTAGGTGTAGGTGTGGTGTAGGTGTGGTGTAGGTGTGGTGTAGGTGTGGTGTAGGTGTGGTGTAGGTGTGGTGTAGGTGTAGGTGTGGTGTAGGTGTGGTGTAGGTGTGGTGTAGGTGTGGTGTAGGTGTGGTGTAGGTGTGGTGTAGGTGTGGTGTAGGTGTAGGTGTGGTGTAGGTGTAGTGTAGGTGTGGTGTAGGCGTGGTGTAGGTGTGGTGTAGGTGTAGGTGTGGTGTAGGCGTAGGTGTAGGTGTAGGTGTAGGTGTGGTGTAGGTGTAGGTGTGGTGTAGGTGTGGTGTAGGTGTGGTGTAGGTGTAGTGTAGGTGTAGTGTAGGTGTGGTGTAGGTGTGGTGTAGGTGTAGGTGTGGTGTAGGTGTAGGTGTGGTGTAGGTGTAGGTGTGGTGTAGGTGTAGGCGTGGTGTAGGCGTGGTGTAGGCGTGGTGTAGGCGTGGTGTAGGTGTAGGTGTAGGCGTGGTGTAGGTGTGGTGTAGGTGTAGTGTAGGTGTAGTGTAGGTGTAGTGTAGGTATAGGTGTGGTGTAGTGTAGGTGTAGTGTAGGTGTGGTGTAGGTGTAGGCGTGGTGTAGGTGTGGTGTAGGTGTAGTGTAGGTGTGGTGTAGGTGTAGTGTAGGTGTAGTGTAGGTGTGGTGTAGGTGTAGGTGTGGTGTAGGTGTGGTGTAGGTGTAGTGTAGGTGTGGTGTAGGTGTGGTGTAGGTGTAGTGTAGGTGTGGTGTAGGTGTAGTGTAGGTGTAGGTGTAGTGTAGGTGTAGTGTAGGTGTGGTGTAGGTATAGTGTAGGTGTGGTGTAGGTGTAGTGTAGGTGTAGGTGTGGTGTAGTGTAGGTGTAGGTGTGGTGTAGGTGTAGTGTAGGTGTGGTGTAGGTGTGGTGTAGGTGTAGGTGTGGTGTAGGTGTAGGTGTGGTGTAGGTGTGGTGTAGGTGTAGGTGTGGTGTAGGTGTAGGTGTGGTGTAGTGTAGGTGTAGGTGTAGTGTAGGTGTGGTGTAGGTGTGGTGTAGGTGTAGTGTAGGTGTGGTGTAGGTGTGGTGTAGGTGTAGGTGTGGTGTAGGTGTAGTGTAGGTGTGGTGTAGGTGTGGTGTAGGTGTAGGTGTGGTGTAGGTGTAGGTGTGGTGTAGGTGTGGTGTAGGTGTAGGTGTGGTGTAGGTGTGGTGTAGGTGTAGGTGTGGTGTAGGTGTGGTGTAGGTGTGGTGTAGGTGTAGTGTAGGTGTAGGTGTGGTGTAGGTGTGTTGTGGTGTGCTGTGCTGTGGTGTGTGGGCACCCTGTGCCAGTCGGCCACCCCGCCCGGTCTCTCTGCTCATTATTGCCCCGATTACAGGTGAGGTGCGGACAGTACCGTCACGCCCGCACTGTGCGCGGAGACGTGCAGTATTTGTAATGTGAGGCATGGCCTGGAATGCATTAGTCGTGTTGCAGGAACACAAACTCCTGTCGCTGCTGCTGCTGCTGCTGCTGCTGCTGCACTATAGCTCCATATTAATAAAACAAAAACAAATGCCATTGTTGATTAGAAATCCACTCAGCTGCAGATAATCCAGTTACAGATGCTTCCAATCTTTTATAGATTTCAGTATGCTCATGTGACGACCTCCGTCCAAGTGTTGTAGTCAGCCGTTTCAATCGATAATCGACAATAGACAATAGGTGCAGGAGTAGGCCATTCGGCCCTTCGAGCCAGCACCGCCCATTCAATGTGATCATGGCTGATTATCCCCAACATCTCTGGACGTCTGTTGAAGAATCTGATGAGATCTTGGTTCACCGCCGATGCCCGTGAGGTGAGTGGACGCAACGCTTGCTTCCGATCTGGACACGGGACTTGGCGTCAGAGTGGACACGTCAGTCGAGTGTTTGTATCTGACCCGCATGGACATCCCAGTGTTGGTGGTCTCCACAGGAGGTGGGCCTAGAGGGTCAAGCTTCAAGATGAGGGGGGGAAAGTTTAAAGGAGATGTGTGGGGCAAGTTCTTTCACACAGAGGGTGGTGGGTGCCTGGAACGTGCTGCCAGGGGTGGTGGAGCCAGGGGTGGTGGAGCCAGGGGTGGTGGAGCCAGGGGTGTTGGAGCCAGGGGTGTTGGAGCCAGGGGTGGTGGAGCCAGGGGTGGTGGAGCCAGGGGTGGTGGTGCCAGGGGTGGTGGTGCCAGAGGTGGTGGAGCCAGGGGTGGTGGAGCCAGGGGTGTTGGAGCCAGGGGTGTTGGAGCCAGGGGTGGTGGAGCCAGGGGTGTTGGAGCCAGGGGTGGTGGAGCCAGGGGTGTTGGAGCCAGGGGTGTTGGAGCCAGGGGTGGTGGAGCCAGGGGTGGTGGAGCCAGGGGTGTTGGAGCCAGGGGTGTTGGAGCCAGGGGTGGTGGAGCCAGGGGTGGTGGAGCCAGGGGTGTTGGAGCCAGGGGTGTTGGAGCCAGGGGTGGTGGTGCCAGGAAGCAGATACCATAGTGGTGTTTAAGAGGCTTGTACATGGATGTGCAGAGAATGGCGGGGCACGGAACACTGCATGCAGAGGGGATTAGTTTAATAGCATCATGTACAGCACGGACATTGTGGGCCGAAGGACCTGTTCCATAACTGATAAAGCCCAGCTCACCAGATTGTGTTGATGCAGAAACCGGCCCCTAATTACATAATTAATGAATAACCTTGAAATAACTCAGGTTTAAAGATGATTTCCACCCCGTGATCTCGACAGACTCCTCTCTCTCGCAACCAGCGGCTAAATAAATGCAGAGATCAGAAGTACCAGTCGGGGTGAGCCGCCATCTGGCCTGACCAGAGCAGTGTCCGGAGTAGTGACCACACTAGTGCCAACACCACTGGCCACACTAGTGACCACACTGGTGACTACATTAATGACCACACTAGTGACCACACTGGTGACTACATTAATGACCACACTAGTGACCACACCACTGGTCACACTAGTGACCATACTAGTGACCACACTAGTGACCACACTGGTGACTACATTAATGACCACACTAGTGACCACACTGGTGACTACATTAATGACCACACTAGTGACCACACTGGTGACTACATTAATGACCACACTAGTGACCACACCACTGGTCGCACTAGTGACCATACTAGTGACCACACTAGTGACCACACTGGTGACTACATTAATGACCACACTAGTGACCACACTGGTGACTACATTAATGACCACACTAGTGACCACACTGGTGACTACATTAATGACCACACTAGTGACCACACTAGTGACCACACTGGTGACTACATTAATGACCACACTAGTGACCACACTGGTGACTACATTAATGACCACACTAGTGACCACACTAGTGACCACACTAGTGACCACACTGGTGACTACATTAATGACCACACTAGTGACCACACTGGTGACTACATTAATGACCACACTAGTGACCACACTAGTGACCACACTAGTGACCACACCACTGGCCCAGTAGTGACCACAATGTGTATTGTTCACAATGCAGGACATGGACGCCACCACACATTCCCCAGTGAGCATCGGCCGGATTTCTCCGGGTCCTCGGCCACCGGTGTTTCTCCTGACAATGAAACGCTCCGTCCCTCGCTAACCCGCACGAGTGAATTTAACAGCTCATGGTTTATGCAAATGGTAGATTTGCATGTCATTATAATAAGCAGATTACATCTGTATTAAAAATGAAGGCGAATAAATTAAATACTTTATACAATTATACAGGAGCAGTGTTTGAGCATCCTGCATTCCAGCACACGCGCACACGCATATACATATACACACACACACTGCACACCCACACACTGCACACGCGCACACTACACACACACACACACACTACGCACACACACACTGCACACACACACACACACACACACACACACTGCACACGCATATACATATACACACACACACACACACACACACACACACACACACACACACACACACACACACTACACACACACACACACACACAGTACCGGCGAAACTGAAGCCTTTGTGATGAAACTAGAACACTTTAAATCACAGGTACCCCAGGAACAAGTATTGAAGAAACGTCAACAACTGCTGATCAACAGCGCGCTAACGAGAACCTTTCATCCCATCTCACTCCACGCTTCACAATCATCACAAATTTAGTCTCCAAATGAACCTATTACTTTTTCTAAGATAATAACACAATGAGAACGGAGAAAGTTTCCCGTGTTCTGCACAATACATTTCAAATTATTGGATCAAATTAAATATGAGAAGAGTTTAGCTGAACATTCATGTACGTGGTTTACAAAGATCTCTGAAGGATTCACATTTACATCCTGCTTGAACCGCCAGTGTGTAGGAACTGCAGACGCTGGTTTACACTGAAGATAAACACAGAGTGCTGGAGTAACTCAGCGGGTCAGGCAGCATCTGTGGAGAACATGGATTCTGAAGGAGAATCCCGACCCGAAATGTCACCTATCCATGTTCTCCACAGATGCTGCCTGACCCGCTGAGTTACTCCAGCACTCTGTGAAACGTCACCTATCCATGTTCTCCACAGATGCTGCCTGACCCGCTGAGTTACTCCAGCACACTGTCTTTTCCCCCCTCTAAATCAGCATCTGCAGTTCTTTTTGACTAAAGACAGACATTTCCTCCTCTCATTCAAACCCCCAGAGAAAGGAAGGAGAGTGAGGTGGAATGAGGTCGGGGTGGGGGGGGGGGGGTGTGGATGGACGTGGGGTGGGGGTGGGGGAGGGGGGAGGGTGGGGGTGGGGGTGAGGATGGGGTAAGGGTGGGGGTGAGGGTGGGGATGGACGTGGGGTGGGGATGGGCGTGGGGTGAGGGTGGGGGTGGGGGTGAGGATGGGGTGAGGGTGGGGGTGGGGATGGACGTTGGGTGGGGGTGGGGGTGAGGATGGGGTGAGGATGGGGTGAGGGTGGGGGTGGGGATTGACGTGGGGTGAGGTGGGGGTGAGGGGGGCCGGGGCAGGTTGCATGCGTACCATGGCCTACAGTTGCAAGGGAAGGGGCAATGGGTCAGCTGGCGTTTCCAGGTGAGTTACTGTGTCGGGCCCTGATGGTAGATGATAACTAAAGTGCTGAATGTGGATCTGGTCGGGCTGGATGCTTCATGAACTGACAGATAATCAGGTTGTTAAACAGGGACAAATGCTAGAGTATGGGAGTACGGGCCGCAGCACTTCACTTCATGCATCAGGCTAACGCTCTCCAGATGTGTGCAAGTCCTGTTTATTGGTGGTGTCAGTTTACATTGCAAGGCCAGAGCCGGGGTTAAAGTGGTTCCACTAATGAGATTCCTTCTTGTTATGGTGATTTCAGCTGTTCTGTAGCCAACACTAAATGGAAGTGACTTCCTCTCCATCCTCCACACAACAAGCCCAGGGAACCAGCACAGAGCATCTTGTATTACAAAACTCCAGGCTGAACAAGCCACAGACTGGTGTAAACGTACCAGGCAGAGGAGTTCTGCATCTTCATCATAACTGAACGGTAAACATAGAAACATAGAAACATAGAAATTAGGTGCAGGAGTAGGCCATTCGGCCCTTCGAGCCTGCACCACCATTCAATATGATCATGGCTGATCATCCAACTCAGTATCCCGTACCTGCCTTCTCTCCATACCCTCAGATCCCCTTAGCCACAAGGGCCACATCTAACTCCCTCTTAAATATAGCCAATGAACTGGCCTCGACTGCCCTCTGTGGCAGAGAGTTCCAGAGATTCACCACTCTCTGTGTGAAAAAATTTCTTCTCATCTCGGTTTTAAAGGATTTCCCCCTTATCCTTAAGCTGTGACCCCTTGTCCTGGACTTCCCCAACATCGGGAGCAATCTTCCTGTATCTAGCCTGTCCAACCCCTTAAGAATTTTGTAAGTTTCTATAAGATCCCCTCTCAATCTCCTAAATTCTAGAGAGTATAAACCAAGTCTATCCAGTCTTTCTTCATAAGACAGTCCTGACATCCCAGGAATCAGTCTGGTGAACCTTCTCTGCACTCCCTCTATGGCAATAATGTCCTTCCTCAGATTTGGAGACCAAAACTGTACGCAGTACAAGAACATGAAACCAGAACAAACGCAACAAACTTGGCCAGTATTGCTCCTCATCATAAACTAACTCAGACCACAATTTTCCACATTAATGGATAAAATGAATGATAATAATCATTACTGTTGGAGTTTTATTTATCTTTGAAAGATCGGAGAGTAGTTCATACTGTGTAGGAAGGAACTGCAGATGCTGGTTTACACCGAAGATAGACACAAAATGCTGGAGTAACTCAGCGGGACAGGCAGCATCGCTGGAGAGAAGGAATGGGTGACGTTTCCGATCGAGACCTTTCTTCAGACTGAGAGTCAGGGGAGAGGGTCTGAAGAAGGGTCTCGATCAGAAACGTCACCCATTCCTTGTCTCCAGGTAATTCTGTGCCTTTATTTAAGATGGGCTGTAAAGAAAGAATTGGTTGTTGTTGACCAGTGAGCCCAGCATGTGCCGTAGGGTGGTCAATGGCAGGGATTCTGGGGGATAAGATACTCATGTCTTTGTCCGTCAGCACAGCTTAGTCCGTGGGAGAACGTGCCTCACAAAAGTGATTGCATTGGATCAGAGGGTGAAGAAGGCTGAGGTAGAGTGGCCATCATCAGTCAGGCATTGAGATTAGAATTGGGGCGTAGCATTGTGTTTGTACGAGACGTAGACAAGGCTGCATTTGGAGCATTGTGTTCAGCTCAGGACGGCTGAGGGGTGATGTTGCAAGGGTTTCTAAACTCATGAGCAATTATAAAATCATGGGGGCAAATGGGACTGGAGTAGATGGGGCATGTGCTATAGAACTCTGACAGTGGGCAGAGTGGATATTGGGCAAAGAGAGGATATTGGGCCAATGGGCCTGTTTCCGGCTGTGACACTCTGTGACTGTCGTGGATTGGACAGCGACACATCTTGAAACGTAAGAAGGAATTATTCCTGTGATCACGCCTGGATACCAGGTGTTTCTAATTCTAAAGCCTTGGGTGTAATTCTCACCAACTCCCCAATGATGCCAGAAAACACTAGGTTCTTCCACTAATGAGTGACGATTCCCACCTGGGCTCTGGTGACTCCGCAAACTAACACTTCTGAATTATTTAAACCTTATTCCAGAGAGGAGTTTTTATTTTGTTTCTATCCAAAGAATTTAAAAAGAAATAAAAACAATAACTTGAGAAAAGAGAAGCAGTGATTTTGGAATCTTGAAGAATCAGTAATTAGCATAGTGTGTTTCTTGGCATCTGGATCGGTGCCGGTGATCCAGGGGTTACTCCTGCCTCTCCCCAACATCTGGATCGGTGCCGGTGATCCAGGGGTTACTCCTGCCTCCCCCCAACACCTGGATCGGTGCCGGTGATCCAGGGGTTACTCCTGCCTCCCCCCAACATCTGGATCAGTGTCAGTGATCTGAGGGGTTACTCCTGCCTCTCCCAAACATCTGGATCAGTGCCGGTGATCCAGGGGTTACTCCTGCCTCTCCCCAACATCTGGATCGGTGTCGGTGATCCAGGGGTTACTCCTGCCTCCCCCCAACACCTGGATCGGTGTCGGTGATCCAGGGGTTACTCCTGCCTCTCCCCAACATCTGGATCGGTGTCGGTGATCCAGGGGTTACTCCTGCCTATCCCCAACATCTGGATCAGTGCCGGTGATCCAGGGGTTACTCCTGCCTATCCCCAACACCTGGATCGGTGCCGGTGATCCAGGGGTTACTCCTGCCTATCCCCAACATCTGGATTGGTGCCGGTGATCCAGGGGTTACTCCTGCCTCCCCCCAACACCTGGATTGGTGCCGGTGATCCAGGGGTTACTCCTGCCTATCCCCAACACCTGGATCGGTGCCGGTGATCCAGGGGTTACTCCTGCCTCCCCCCAACACCTGGATTGGTGCCGGTGATCCAGGGGTTACTCCTGCCTCTCCCCAACATCTGGATCGGTGCCAGTGATCCAGGGGTTACTCCTGCCTCTCCCCAACATCTGGATCGGTGCTGGTGATCCAGGGGTTACTCCTGCCTCTCCCCAACATCTGCCAACACAACATTGGGAATCACCAGCCTGCCACCATTCTGCGATTTCCATTTCTCTATCCAAAGTGGACTTGAACAGAAATCGAATTATTTTCTAAGAGGTTTTAATCAATCACGTGAATCTGAACGTGCGTTAGGCCCGGCGTAGAGCAGAGAAAATCCACTGGAAGTGAATCTGAAAAGAGCATCACAGATATGTATTTAACAATACCTAAAGCCAGCTGCAGTTGTGGACACAGAGTGCTGGAGTAACTCAGCGGGACAGGCAGCATCTGTGGAGAACATGGATAGGTGACGTTTCACAGAGTGCTGGAGTAACTCAGCGGGACAGGCAGCATCTCTGGGGTGGATTGAATATTGTCTTCTCTAATTTCAAGTAACCCATGCATCCCCTTCCTCTTCATCCCTCCCCCACCCAAGTCGCACCAGCTCCTCGTTCTCACCCAGCAAACAGCCAACAAATGCATGTTTATCATCGTTACATTTTGCATTTCTTGCATTCATTCCTTCCATATCTCTCAACTTCTCTGTCTATATCCCCCATTTCTCTTTCCCCCAACTCTAGTCTGAAGAAGGGTCTCGACCCGAAACATCACCCATTCCTTCTCTCCAGAGATGCTGCCTGTCCCGCTGAGTTTACTCCAGCATTTTGCGTCTAGCTTCGGTTTAAACCAGCAACTACAGTTCCTTCTTATACATAGAATATCAGAGATGTAGACACCAGCACATCCTGATTCTGTACTTTCAAACTCCTGTACATCTGCGTGAGCGTTTAGCCCAAGCTTGCGGGAGAACATTGAGCTAGGCTCCATGACCAGGGCGCGACCAAACCGGAAGCGGGGGACGTGAGGAGGTCGAGTGAGTGACGTGAAGTTCGAGCAAAGTCCGTGGGAAGTTCGCGCGTGACATACGGCGTCGAGACGCTGCGCACGCCCGTCGAGGCGGCTGCGGGTCGGCGGGCCGTTGCCGCGCGGAATTTTTGAACACGGTCAGTTTTTCGGAGCCCCGCGCGATGTCGGGACCAGCTCCGCACAATTCCATACGGCTCCGGCGATCGAAGTGGGACCGGCCCCGCGAGGCCGTACGGCTCAAGCGACCACGTTAGGTCGCGCTTGCCGCATGGAGTCGCATGCTCATGGGACAGGCCCTTAAGGGGTCGGCCATTTAGGACTGAGATGAGGAAAAACCTTTTCACCCAGAGAGTTGTGAATCTGTGGAATTCTCTGCCACAGAAGGCAGTGGAGGCCGATTCACTGGATGTTTTCAAGAGGAAGTTAGATTTAGCTCTTAGGGCAAACGGAATCAAGGGATATGGGGAGAAAGCAGGAACGGGGTACTAATTGGGGATGATCAGCCATGATCATATTGAATGGCGGTGCTGGCTTGAAGTGCCGAATGGCCTCCTCCTGCACCTATTGTCTATGTTGGACACAGAGACACTGCAGGTTGACAGGTAGTGAGCGATGACTCTGGTCCCGTTACCGTGGGAAACATCAACGGTGGGAACTCCAACTCCAACCCACTGCCCGCAACTACAAAGCACAATTTTAACAACAGGCTTCATTGTTTCATAACAATTAACGTGAATTTGCAAAAAAAAGAGGAATTTTCTGCCGTTAATATTGAATAATGTGGGCACATTCAGTGCAGCTAATCTTGGAGAAACACCTTAAAGCAGCCGGCTTAATTCTTTTTGACTTTTTTTCCCTGAAGACTAACTACTTTCTCCTCATCAAATCACTATACACTGGAGAGGATGTTAATATGCAGCATTATGCAAAATTCCATGTAATTAATTAAGCATTGTTCTTCAGAGAATGCTTCTATTATTATCTAATTAGGTTCAGCAGATAGTCTTGGCATCTAATTTACTTTGACGTTCCTGCTCTTTGCAAGTTGACATTCTGCGGAGTGTCCCCCAACAACCTTCAATTCATCAGCAGGTTGTCACCGTTCAGCTCCGTACCTCAGGTGTATCTCACACTCAGTGTGGCAATCACAACCACATTCCACACTGTGCCCACAACATCACACACACACACACTACACAAGGGAAGGGAGATCCTGGATAATACTCAATAGTGAAAGGCTTGGATAGAGTCGACAATAGGTGCAGGAGTAGGAGTAGGCCATTCAGCCCTTCGAGCCAGCACTGCCATTCAATGTGATCATGGCTGATCATCCACAATCAGTACCCCGTTCCTGCCTTCTCCCCATATTCCCTGACTCCGCTATCTTCAAGAGCCCTATCTAGCTCTCTCTTGAAAGCATCCAGAGAACCTGCTTCCATCGCCCTCTGAGGCAGAGAATTCCACACTCACACAGACTGTGTGAAAAAGTGTTTCCTCATCTCCATTCTAAATGGCTTACCCCTTATTCTTAAACTGTGGCCCCTGGTTCTGGACTCCCCCAAAATCGGGAACATGTTTCCTGCCTCCAGTGTATCCAATCCCTAAATAATCTCATATGTTTCAATAAGATACCCTCTCATCCTTCTAAATTCGTAAGTATACAAGCCCAGCTGCTCCATTCTCTCAGCATATGACAGTCCCGCCATCCCGGGAATTAACCTGGTGAACCTACGCTGCACTCCCTCAATAGCAAGAATGTCCTTCCTCAAATTAGGAGACCAAAACTGCACACAATACTCCAGGGTGGTCTCACTAGGGTCCTGTACAACTGCAGAAGGATCTCTTTGCTCCTATACTCAACTCCTCTTGTTATGTAGGCCATTCGCTTTCTTCACTGCCTGCTGTGCCTGCATGCTTATTTTCATAGACTGATGATGTGGATGTGGAGAGGATGTTTCCGTTAGTGGGAGAGTCTAGGATCAGAGGTCACAGCCTAGGAATTAAAGGACGTTCTTTTAGGAAGGAGATGAGCAGGAATTTGTGTCGTCAGAGGGTGGTGAATCTGTGAAATTCTTTGCCACAGACGGCTGTGGAGGCCAAGTCAGTGGATATATTTAAGGCAGAGATAGATAGATTCTTGATTAGTACGTGTGTCAGAGGTTATAAGGAGAAGGCAGGAGAATGGGGTTAGAAGGGAGAGATAGATCAGCCATGATTGAATGGCAGAGGAGACTTGATGGGCCAAATGGCCTAATTCTACCCCTATCACATGACCTTGCCTTCACCCTGAGCTGAGAACATCCTCACTGACCAATCCCACATCACCAGAATGACCTTTTGATGGACTGTGATGGCCTTCACCCTGGGCTGTCAGCTCGCCGAGATAAAACAGGCAGTCTACGTGAGTTGGTACAGTCTGAAGTAGAGTCTCGACCTGAAACGTCACCCATTGATTCATTCCAGAGATGCTGCCTGTCCCGCTGAGTTACTCCAGCATTGTCTGTCTATCTACAGTCTACGTGGGAACAGACTGGTTCAGTGAGTGGGCGGGCAGATGGCAACTTGGGAAGGTGCCAGGTTCTCCACTTAGGAAGGGAGAATGGAAGTGACAAGAGTTGTTTAAACAGAGCAGGACAACAAATGTCTCAGGCAGAGAGAGGCCGGGGCACATGTACGTGAAAGGGCAAAGGTGAGAACGTAGGGAAGGCAGGTAGATGGAGAACCCCATGGTTTCATGGCCAGAATTCCCATGTGATTTCTATTTGGCCAGTTTCAACAATGGGAACAGGCAACAACAAGACTGTCGGCAGCTGACCATTCACATTTCTACCGACAAGATTCTGTTCATGGGCCAGAGGATATTGGTGGGAATCTCCCTGCATCAGGGGTATAAATAACCCAGCGCATGTATGCCCTTGTTCGATGTGTGCCATTATAAATTTGCCATTGAATGGCGGTGCTGGCTCGAAGGGCCGAATGGCCTAAT
The DNA here is from genome assembly GCF_010909765.2 of Amblyraja radiata. Lineage (NCBI taxonomy): Eukaryota > Metazoa > Chordata > Chondrichthyes > Rajiformes > Rajidae > Amblyraja > Amblyraja radiata. The sequence continues at coordinate 40,187,129 of NC_045979.1, forward strand.
TGTCTATTGTCTATTCGGAGTCAGGGGAAATGGGCATAAGGCAGGAATGGGGTACTGAGTGTGGATGATCAGCCATGATCACATTGAATGGCGGTGCTGGCTCGAAGGGCCGAATGGCCTCCTCCTGCACCTATTGTCTATTGTCCATCATTTAGAATGGAAACTATTCTTGTAAACTTGCATTGACACTCTTATACCAGAGGCCGGCCAGTGAGTGCCAGCCAAATCTCCCGAGATTCAATAGTTTAGTTTAGAGATACAGCGCGGAAACAGGCCCTTCGGCCCACCGAGTCCATACAGACCAGCGATCCCCGCACATAAACGCTACCCTAAACACACTAGGAACAATTTACACTTATACCAAGTATACAAACCCAAGCCAATTAACCCACAAACCTGCACGTCTTTGGAGTGTGGGAGGAAACTGAAGATCTCGGAGAAAACCCACGCAGGTCACGGGGAGAACGTGCAAACTCTGTACAGACAGCACCCGTAGTCGGGATCGAACCCGGGTCTCCGGCGCTGCAAGCGCTGTAAGGCAGCAACTCTACCGCTGCGCCACTGTGACTGCCCTTAGTGCCAGTAACATTCATGAAGAGGGAACAGTGAACAAAGCATTGATTTATCATCCAAGAAGAATATTAGCTCACTGTAAACTTGCCCTGCTGTTAATACCAACAGTGTTATGCTTTGGTGCAAAGGTCAAGTTTATATCTTAAATTAAAATGGCAAGGAGGCGATTTAAATTCTAAACACCAAGGATGATTGTCAGAGTGGAATGGCCTTCAGATTGACAGATGTTGTGATCACTGTGTTGACGGTGATGTTTGTCCAAGAGTGTCTCACCTCACACTCCTTAGACAGCGTGGGCTGAGGTCAGAGAGAGTTGTGCATTAACTCAGCCCCGTTGTTGCAGAGCTGCACACCCCTGTGTCACAGTTCCAGCCAACTCAGTGGGTCAGGCAGCATCTGTGGAGAACATGGATAGGTGACGTTCCACAGAGTGCTGGAGTAACTCAGTGGGTCAGGCAGCATCTGTGGGGAACATGGATAGGTGACGTTTCACAGAGTACTGGAGTAACTCAGCGGGTCAGGCAGCATCTGTGGGGAACATGGATAGGTGACGTTTCACAGAGTGCTGGAGTAACTCAGTGGGTCAGGCAGCATCTGTGGAGAACATGGATAGGTGACGTTCCACAGAGTGCTGGAGTAACTCAGTGGGTCAGGCAGCATCTGTGGAGGGAAATGACAGATATGGTTTTGGGTTGGGACCCTGCTTCATGATGGGATGGTTCCTGGTGTCCACACTTGCCTGTGCCTGCGTTTGATGGCCACATTATTGCTGCCCTCATGCCTGTGTTCACCACAGCTGGTGCAGGCAATGAGTGTTGCCATCTACAATCTACAGCCACATTGTGTTGCCTTGCAGAGACAGGACTCAGCATCAGGGTGTGAAGTGGAATAACAGAGTGCTCGGGGTTAGGCTATGACGGCTTGATAAAATGAGTTGTGGTTAGCAGTGGGAGCATGCTACAGTGCTGGAATAAATTAGTGCATGTCATCCTCCGTTCAACTATAATTGAACATAAACAATGTCCCTTATCCCAAATTGAAGGTTATCCAAAATAACGGATGTATTGCTGAGATTAATTATATTGGAGCTGTACAAGGCAACACATCACATATATAAATATAAGCCCTGGTGCAGTGTTAGCACGGGAACTGGGGGAGAAAGAGAAATGGGAAGACCCAAATTTACAAATGGATAACTGGATTAGTTTCTGGGATTGGGGAGTTGTGGCGTCAGGATGCACCCACGGTCCTTGCCCAGAGTCGGGGAATCGAGGACCAGAGGACACAGGTTTAAGGTGAAGAGGAAACATTTAATAGGAATCTGAGAGGCAACTTTTTCACACAGAGGGTGGTGGGTGTATGGAACAAGCTGACAGAGGAGGTAGTTGAGGCTGGGACTATCCCAACATTTAAGAGACATTTAGACAGGTACATGGATAGGACAGGTTTGGAGGGATATGGGCTAAACGCAGGCAGGTGGGACTAGTGTAGCTGGGACATGTTGGCTGGTGTGGGCAAGTTGGGCTGAAGGGCCTGTTTCCACACTGTATCATTCAATGACTAGTGTAGCTGGGACATGTTGGGCGGTGTGGGCAAGTTGGGCTGAAGGGCCTGTTTCTGCGCTGTATCACTCTATGACTTTATTTAAACTATCGCAGTGTTGAGCAGCTTTGAGCCCAGAGTCCAGGCAGGTCCTGCTGCAGAATCCCAGCTCCCCACTGCAGCTGCACAGCTCCTGTCCGAGGGTCTGCGACGCTGCATGGAATGTGCATGCATTGACAGACAGCGTGGAGAATGGCCCTCTTGTTATCCGCACCGCCCCACTGCGCTTCCCCATCGAGCACAGCCTGCCGTGACCTGGGGCAGGGTTACTCCCCCATTACATCAGGCCGCCATCACTCATTTCAACAAAGACACGGGCTGCTTGCGGACAAAAGGCATCTTCCACACAAACAGCTGCCCTTTCTAATTCCTCCCCTCCCCTCTCGCCTCTTGTCTGCCTGACCCCGCTCTCTTGCACACGCTCACCCCTCACAGATGCTGCAGCCTCTAATTGTCCCACTGACACCTCTCCCTGTCAGGGTGACAGATGTCTCTCAGAGTGGGGCATTCCTTCAAAGCATCTTCTGCAAACTGCAGGTAAAGTGCTCACCACCACCCCTGCCCTCTGCTCAATGGCTTCTTACACCCACTAGAATAATGGAAGGCACTGATAGAGAGGATGTTTCCACTAGTGGGAGAGTCCGGGACCAGAGGTCACAGCCTCAGGATTAAAGGACATTCTTTTAGAAAGGAGCTGAGGAAGAATGTCTTTAGTCAGATGGAGGTGAATCTGTGGGATTCATTGTCACAGACGGCTGTGGGGGCCACAAGTTGGTGGATATTTTTAAGCCAGGAGAATGGGGTTAGGAGGGAGAGATAGATCAGCCATGATTGAATGGCGGAGTAGACTTGATGGGCCGAATGGCCTAATTCTACTGCTGTAACGTGAGCTTGTGAAGCCCCTCTCTCACTGGGGCTTGGAGTCAACAACATTGCTGCAGAAAGGACGTGTGGAACATAAACCCCTCGCTCCACTGGGCAGTGAATGGGCAACGCTGATGTCAACATTGCCGGACATCTCTGCCCCGGGACAGTGCTGAGAATTAAAGTACGTTCCTTTTAGGAAGGAGATGCGGAGAAATTTCTTTAGTCAGAGGGTGGTGAATCTGTGAAATTCTTTGCCACAGACGGCTGTGGAGGCCACAAGTCAGTGGATATATTTAAGGCAGAGATAGATGGATTCTTGATTAGAACGAGTGCAGGGGTTACGGGGAGAAGGCAGGAGAATGGGGTGAAGTGGGGGAGATAGTTCAGCCATGATTGAACGGCAGTGTAGACTTGATGGGCCAAATGGCCTAATTCTGGGATCATGACAGAAGCCTCCTGGTGGCGATCCCTGGAAGCGACGGCGCAACGCACTCTGTGATGGGTCGGGCGACAATTCTGTCAACATGTTGGTCGAGGACAGAAGCTGACAGCGAGCCCCATCGTCCGACACAGGAGCGAATGAACGAAGCCTAATTCTGCTCCTGTCGCTTATGACCCATTCCTTCTCTCCACAGATACTGCCTGTCCCGCTGAGTTACTCCAGCGTTGTGTGTCTATCTTCGGTGTAAACCAGCATCTGCCGATCCTTCCTGCGCAAGGATTCGAGAGATATGGGCCAAACACGGCCAGGTGGGTCTAGTATAGATGGGGCTTCATGGTGATTATGGGCAGGATGGGCTGAAGGGCCTGTTTACGTACTGTATGAGTCTGAATGAAAGCTTCATTTAAAAATGCACTCTGACGGCTGGCAGCTCGTGTTGATCCCAAGCCTCTGCCCCAGGGAGCTGAACATTAGTTCTAAAGTGCCTTGAGGAATGGAGGTTGCAGGAACTGCTGAGAACCGCAGCTTATTTATTACTTTCGTTATTAGATACACCCAGAGTCATTTATAAGCAGGAAGATTACTGAGAGGAATATCTAATTCCATCCTCCTCACCAGCAGACATTAAAATCAAAATATCAATATTTAGTTGCACTCTCTATCACAAGCAATAACCTCAAGAATAATAAAAAACAAAGATAAAGACAGGAAGCTTCTGAAGAGGAGTCCCCACCCAAAACGTCACCTATCCATGTTCTCCACAGATGCTGCCTGACCCGCTGTTACTCCAGCACTCTGTGAAACGTCACCTATCCATGTTCTCCACAGATGCTGCATGTCTGACCCGCTGAGTTACTCCAGCACTCTGTGAAACGTCACCTATCCATGTTCTCCACAGATGCTGCCTGACCTGCTGAGTTACTCCAGCACTCTGTGAAACGTCACGTTTCAGGTCAAGACCCATCTTCAGACCTTCACCACCACCACTATGTATGAAGTTGCTCAGACATGATAGCAGACCGATACCTTCATGGGGGCAAGTTTCCCGCTGATGGACTGAATGGCCTCCCTCCTGCTTTAATGGCATTGATTCTTTGCAATGACTCATTTTAACTCCGTCTTGATCTGACTTCAGTGATAATGAAGGGACCAGACGTGGGTCACTGGGTTCACCAGACGCTGCGTCAGATAAACTGCAGGCGAGTGGCATTTTGGGAAAGTCCTTGTTGATGATGAAGGGTGGATGGGAGGGTGCCCCACACATGGTACCCGGGCATGAAGATGCCCCACACACGGTACCCAGGCATGAAGATGCCCCACACACGGTACCCAGGCAGGCAGGTGCCCCACACACGGTACCCGGGCAGGCAGGTGCCCCACACACGGTACCCAGGCAGGCAGGTGCCAGGTGAGGTGGAGACACGCGTGGTTCATCACACACGGGCTGAACTGGAACAGGAATCTCCAACCTCCGCTCGACCCCACCCTGTGACATCCCATCCATCAGAGTGTGAGTTCATTCCTGTTTACACCAGGTCAAAGCTATTGGGCAGAGGCCGTGACCCCCACATTCCTCAGCCTTTGCACTGGACGTCACGTCAATGAAAACAAGTCAGAGCGGTGGGAGAAGGAGCACAGCCCGGCCCAGCCCGGCACACGGCCCACAGCTCCCACACCCCCACACCACACGGCCCAGCCCACACCCACAACTACACCCCACACCCCACACCCACAGCTCACGCCCCCACCTACACCCACAGCCCTCACCCACACCTACACCTACACCCCACAGCTCCCACGTCCACACCCCCCACGTCCACACCCCACACCCCACAGCTCCCACACCCCACACCCACACCCCACACCCACACCCACAGCCCACGGCCCACACCTACACCACAGCCCCACACCCCCACCTACACCCACCCCTACCCCCCCCCCACGACAAGCATGCCCCCCTCCCCCCCCCAACATCCCAGCCAGTCACTGGCAATCTGCAGCTAGGCCTCCATCACCCTCAGGATCACATCTGCAGAATAAAGACCAACGGTCCCAGAAATGCAACTGGGGGAGGGCGAGATGTTGCTGGGATAACCTGTGGTGCGGAGACTCCATTAACTTCAATGTTCAAAGGAATGAACAGCCTGAGATCCTGCCCCCTCACCGGTCAGTCTGACCCCTGTCCACAACACTCCCCTCCCTTTGATTTAAAGCCTTTCCCTGTCGATTCCCAAGCCTCCTGTTTATACAGTGTCCAGTTACACAACCTTCATTGGGTCTCATGACATCTACCTCAATCTCAGCTAAGAAAGGCCAAGCAAAGGGATGTCACTGCGCTGTTATTCAAGAGAGAGTTAGATTTAGCTCTTAGGGTTAAACAGAATCAGGGGAGATGGGGAGAAAGCAGGAACGGGGAACTGATTTTGGATGATCAGCCATGATCATATTGAATAGCGTAGCTGGCACGAAGGGCCGAATGGCCTACTCATAATGAATAGTAGAATTAGGCCATTCGGCCCATCAAGTCTACTCCACCATTCAATCATGGCAGATCTCTATCTCTCCCTCCTAACCCCATTCTCCTGCCTTCTCCCCATAACCTCTGACACCCGTATTAATCTAGAATCTTTGCGCCCCTGCAGCTAGTTTCCATGTTTCTATGTCCGGCAGGGCAGTTACTCCAGCACTCTGTGAAACGTCACCTATCCATGTTCTCCACAGATGCTGCCTGACCCGCTGAGTTACTCCAACCTTTTCCGTCTCTTCAGAAACGTGTCTTACTTACAGCTCGGTGCAAGAGAAACTGTTGCCCTGTTAATTAACAGAAGGCAGCTGGAAATGTTTCCCTCATGGGTTTGGTAAAGGTGCCATTAGTGGTGAAATTATCCTGCAGCTCTGCTCCGACGGTCGTGTGCGCGCCATGCAGCAGCGGCATCACAGCTTTTATTTTGCAAAATTGCTCAATTTTCACCTTTTATGTGGAGCCTGCATCTTTGGGTGGGGAGGAGAATGGCCCCTTTGTCCTGATATGGGGGCAGCATATTATAGTCGCCCCTTACTGCACCAGGAACATTTGCCAATGACTAAAGTGCTAAAATAGGCTTTTATCTCCCATTAATAACACTGATGATAGTTAAAAGCCTATTTCAGTATTTTATTGATGCATTTTGTGTGTCTCATGTCAAAATCCTTAAAATATAAACTGCATCCAAAAACTGTAAAAAAAACATCCACTGTTGACAGCTAAAGATGTTGTGATGGTACATGCCGGGCGTAGGGGGGGGGGGGGGGGGGGGGGGGGGGGGGGTGGACACGGTATGTGCATGGTTTAACATGCCAGTGTAGGGGGTGTGGACAAGGTATGGCCATGGTTTAACATTGTCGCCTGTTGCTGGAACTGGGCTGGTTCAGGGATAGGAGGGCAAACTGCAGACACTTGTAGACACCACCCCCCACACACCACCCCCCCCCCCCACACCACCCCACACACCACCCCCCCCCCCCCCCCCACACCACCCCCCCCCACACACCAACCCCCAACTAACCATGCTGCCTCGGCAAGGCCAGCAGCATCATCAAGGACCAGTCTCACCCCCGATCACTCCCTCTTCTCCCCTCTCCCATCGGGCAAGAGGTACAGAAGTGTGAAAACGCACGCCTCCAGATTCAGGGACAGTTTCTTCCCGGCTGTTATCAGGCAACTGAACCGTCCTCTCACCAACTAGAGAGCGGTCCTGACCTCCCATCTACCTCATTGTAGACTCTCGGACTATCTTTAATTAATACTTTTTCTTGCAGCAAATGGTATTCCCTGTATCCCATATCTGTACACTCTGGACTGTGCAGGCTTTCCGCTGATTGGTTAGCACGCAACAAAGAAACATTTCACAGTACCATGGAAGATGTGACAATAAACTAAGCTGAAATAACCAGGGGATTGAGGACAGACGTTTCCCCCACTCAGTGAGGAACGCAGGACAATCGCCGTGCCTGAAAAACCAATTAGATTTAGTTATTGCACGGGGAAGAAGCAACAGATGCCATGAGGGAGGAGGCAGACAAGATTGAGTTGGCCCATTAAAGAGACTGGACTTGTTTGCCTCAATGGCCTTTTCCTGGATGCTTAAAACGTCTTGGATCATTAAACAGACTCCAATCAGTTGTCAGGACGACTGTGCAAAGACAATCCTGTCCACCATCTCAGCCCCAATACGCCAACTACAAGAATGTAACGCGTGGCACGGTGGCGCAGTGGTAGAGTTGCTGCCGTACAGCGCTCACAGCACCGGAGACCCTGGTTCGATCCCGACTACAGGTGCTGTCTGTACGGAGTTTGTACGTTCTCCCCGTAACTGTGTGGGTTTTCTCTGAGACCTTCGGTTTCCTCCCACACTCCAAAGACGTACAGGATTATAGGTTAATTGGCTTGGTGTAAATGTAAAATTGTCCCTGGTGTGTGTCGGATGGTGTTAGTGTGCGGGGATCGCTGGTCGGTGCGGACTCGATGGGCCGAAGGGCCTGTTTCCGCGCTGTATCTCTAAACTCAACGCGGTCTGGGTGGCAGAGCCTTCTGCTCTCTCAGTTAGAGACGGCAAGATAAATCGGGGATGTCACCCTGGGCAGAAGTTTAACAATCTACAGTAAAATAGGAAGGGAATTCATTTACAAACTTCACCACCGTATTATAGACTGGAGCAACTTATACATAGGCTGAAAGAACATTCTGGATTCCCACCCCGCCATTCCCAGATCAGTGCAGCCCCCAATTCCATCTGATGGTGAAGAAAATGAAGAGATTGTTATTGATCTGTGTGGCATGCTTCATACATCTGATTTATGATCCTTGTAACACAGTCATGTTCGGGCAGTCATATGTAATAAAATACATTTATTTCCAAATTAAGTGATGTTTATTTACTGCGAATTGGAAGAGGATCGTTGTGTAAACGGGATTATAATTATGAGTGAGTAGTTGCTGCTCCTCATGGTGTCACTGGAGTAGTTACAAGTCTGATTTACACAACAATCAATTGATTTGATCAAGTATTATCAATCTCCTGGCTAGAAGACCGGGCTAAACAACTGGTGAACCTTGTCTGTGTCTTCTGTAAAATCTCCACATCCTTCCTGTAATGCGGCAACCAGGTCCTCAATAGATCAAATGCAGCCAAACCAAACTGTAACGTGGCTCCCCAACCTTTAGACACTGACCATTGAAACATAGAAACATAGAAAATAGGTGCAGGAGTAGGCCATTCGGCCCTTCGAGCCTGCACCGCCAACTCAGTATCCTGTACCTGCCTTCTCTCCATACCCCCTGATCCCTTTAGCCACAAGGGCCACATCTAACTCCCTCTTAAATATAGCCAATGAACTGGCCTCAACTACCTTCTGTGGCAGAGAATTCCACAGATTCACCACTCTCTGTGTGAAAAATGTTTTCCTCATCTCGGTTCTAAAAGATTTCCCCCTTATCCTTAAACTGTGACCCCTTGTTCTGGACTTCCCCAACATCGGGAACAATCTTCCTGCATCTAGCCTGTCCACCCCTTAAGAATTTTGTAAGTTTCTATAAGATCCCCCCTCAATCTTCTAAATTCTAGCGAGTACAAGCCGAGTCTATCCAGTCTTTCTCCATATGAAAGTCCTGCCAACCCAGGAATCAGTCTGGTGAACCTTCTCTGTACTCCCTCTATGGCAAGAATGTCTTTCCTCAGATTAGGAGACCACTATGAAGGCAGGCACAGCGAAAGCTTGCTTTTACCATTCTCTCTACCATGTTGCCACTTTCAAAGAGTAATGAACTTGGATCCCAAGATCCTTCTCTACAGAAAGTAAACTCAATGCTAGCATCTATTTCAAGAGGGCTTGTATACAAAAACAGGGATGTAATGCTGAGGCTCTATAAGGCGCTGGTCAGGTCGCATTTGGAATATTGTGAGCTATTTTGGGCACCATATCTGAGGAAGGATGTGCTGGCTCTGGAGAGGGTCCAGAGGAGGTTTACAAGAATGATCCCAGGAATGAGTGGGTTAACCTATGATGAGCATTTGTCGGCACTGGGCCTGTACTCGCTGGAGTTTAGAAGAATGAGGGGGCACTTCATTGAAACATACAGAATAGTGAAAGGCCTGGATAGAGTGGATGTGGAGAGGATGTTTCCACTAGTGGGAGAGTCTAGGATTAGAGGGCACAGCCTCAGAATTAAAGGGCATTCTTTTAGGAAGGAGATGAAGAGGAATTTCTTTAGTCAGAGGGTGATGAATCTGTGGAATTCTTTGCCACAGACGGCTGTGGAGGCCACAAGTCAGTGAATGTTTTTAAGGCAGAGATAGATAGATTCTTGATTAGTGCGGGTGTCAGGGGTTATGGGGAGAAGGCAGGAGAATGGGGTTAGGAGGGAGAGATAGATCAGCCATGATTGAATGGTGGAGTGGACTTGATGGGCCGAATGGCCTAATTCTACTTCTATCCCTTATGACCACACATCAATGCTCCTGACGTTCCTGCCATTTGACCTCCCACACCTCACACTGGTCCGGGTTAAATTAATTTACCATTTCTCTGCTCATTTTTGTAACAGGTCCATACACTTTGACAGCCTTCCTCAATATCGACAACTCCATTCATCTTTGTCACCTGCAAGTTTACTAATCAGCCCATGTATATTTTTGTCCTCATGCTTCAGTCTATAATTGTGGCCACACATTGTTGCAGCGGGTAGTGCTGCTGCCTCACAGCGCCAGAGATCCGGGTTTGACCCTAACTACGGGTGCTGTCTGTACGGACTTTGTACGTTCTCCCCGTGACCGTGTGGGTTTACTCCGGGTGCTCCGGTTTCCTCCCACACTCCAAAGACGTGCAGATTTGTAGGTTAATTGGTTTCTGTAAATTGCCCCATGTGTGAGATAGAACTAGTGTACCGGGTGATCGCTGGTCGGCACGGACTCGGTGGGCTGAAGACCCTTCTCTAAACTAAACATACAAATATATGAAACCACCAACCAAACAAAGAGCTGAATGTTTGCCAACTTGTGTTTGCGTTTGCCAGGGGCTGTGAACATTGGCTGGAACATAATGAACTACTGCTGATATTTACAGAGAGGAGGAGTGTGAGTCCCAGCGTTGAGTAGACCATCACAACGACACTGCATCACTCCTCCTCCTCAGCTAACTGGTCAAATCTCTCAATATATCGGGGTCACACATGGGCGAACATGGGGACATGGCTAACAAGCAAGCTCCTCTGGCAAGCAACAATCGATTCAAGGCAGAACTGACTTACATCACGGTAGAATGAATTTTAAATGATGAGAGGCGTAGATAGGGTAGATAGTCAGAACCTTTTCCCCAGGGTGGGAACGTCAACGACTAGAGGGCACAGCTTTTAGGCGAGAGGGGGAAAGTTTAAAGGAGATGTGTGGGGCAAATGTTTTACACAGAGGATGGTGGGTGCCTGGAACGTGTTGCCAGGGTTGGTGGTGGAGGCAGATACGATAGTGGGGTTTAAGAGGCTTTTAGACAGGCGCGTGGATATGCAGGGAGTGGAGGGATACAGGCAGATATGAGCAGGTCTTGGCATCATGTTTAGCACGGACATTGTGGGCCGAAGGGCCTGTCCCTGTGTTGTACTGTACTATGTTCTATAAGAACAGTCCGCACCATATGTCAGCGTTCTAACCCGCGTCTCTGAACGTCCGGCATCTTCAAGTCACTAGTTAATTAACACAGCACGTTGAATGGGAGGATCGTGGGGAAAGGTTCTATTCCACCATAAACCAGCCCAACACACTAGGAATGTCCACACCATCACAACTGGAAATGGACAGAAGCTGCATAATAATTCTTGTTTTGTGTAAGAAATATCATTCTCGGAAACATTAATTGCTACAGCTAGATTGAAATAAGTGGATGTGAAGATCAGTGATTCCTGGAAATCTATAAACAGGAAGTCCTTAATCAGCATCATTTTTCACAATGGAAAATGCTCACAGAAGTATTAGACTCCACGGTAATCAGTTTTGTTGCAAAATTAATCAAAATGAATGACAAAGTAATATTATTAAAGCAGCACTTGCTGTCCAGTGACTGTAGTTTTGATGAATTATTTAGACTGCCGGAGTAAAAATACATTAATTATCTCAAGGTAGTTGATCTTAGAGTAGTGAAGGTGAACAAAGCGTCCTTATCACACAATCTCCTAAACCCCCCACACTTGCCCACACCGGCCAACATGCCCCATCTACACTAGTCACAGAGTGATACAGCGTGGAAACAGGCCCTTCAGCCCAACTTGCCCACACCGGCCAACATGCCCCATCTACACTAGTCACAGAGTGATACAGTGTGGAAACAGACCCTTCGGCCCAACTTGCCCACACCGGCCAACCTGTCCCTCCAAACCTGCCCTATCCATGTGTAACTGTTTCGTAAACGATGGGATAGTCCCAGCCTCAACTACCTCCTCTGGCAGCTCGTTCCATACACCCATCACCCTTTGTGTGGAAAGGTTGCCCCTCAGAAAAAGTTCAGGGGTGTGCGGGGTGTGTAGGGGGAGGGAGGGGAGTGATGGTTTGGGGAATGTGTGGGGGAGGTGTGGGGGGGTTGTGAGGAGGGTGAGAGGGGGGTGTGAGGGGGTGTGTAGGGGGCATATGAGGGGGGTGTTGGTTTGGGGAGTGTGTGGGGGGCATATGGGGAGGGTGTGGGGGGGGATTGTGGGGGGGATGTGAGGGGGGGTGTGGGGAGTGGGAGTGTTGGTTTGGGGAGTGTGTGGGGTGGTGTGGGGGCGTATAGGTGGGGGGGTGTTGGTTTGGGGAGTATTAGCACACACTAATGGACACAAGAGGGAGGGGAGAAGGTCTGTCAATGATGGTACATGGAGCCTAGAGCCAGCGTACAGCAGCAGGGCGTGAGCCAATGATGGAATTGGCCGCAGTGTGACGGACAGCGATGGCCAGCGTCGTGAAGCTACTCTGTAACTGCGAGGAGAATGTAAAGATGATTCAGGAAACTGATCTCTGATTCACAAGCGATGGGCTGTGGGACTTAGAACGGGATCGGCACAGTTGTCTGTTGCTCTGGAGGCTCCTAACGCCTGACTTCATATTTCCTGCCCCTTTATCCACATGGTCGCTTTTTCTATATCAGTTCCTTGGACATTTTTTTGCTGAATTCTAAAATGCTCCCAGGTCTCTGATTTGCTGCAATTACTGACAACTTGACAAGCCTTTTCCTTTGATTTGGAAATCATTAATTTCCTGTGTCGCCTCTCCACAGACCAAGCTTGATGGATCGCCTCACGTTACCGATTCCACCTGCCTGCCTTGGGACAAACACATCCTCCCACTCCTCAACCCATCATCATCGACCCCATCCTCTCTGTTCGTGAATGAATCCATTCATGCACAGCCCCCTCTAGTTCCCTGTCCTTCTGTGAACCCCCTCATTCTGTGTACGTGTGTGAACCCCCTCATTCTGTTTGTGTGTGAACCCCCTCATTCTGTATGTGTGTGAACCCCCTCATTCTGTTTGTGTGTGGACCCCCTCATTCTGTTTGTGTGTGAACCCCCTCATTCTGTTTGTGTGTGAACCCCCTCATTCTGTTTGTGTGTGGACCCCCTCATTCTGTTTGTGTGTGAACCCCCTCATTCTGTTTGTGTGTGGACCCCCTCATTCTGTTGTGTGTGAACACCCCTCATTCTGTATGGTGGAACCCCCTCATTCTGTTTGTGTGTGGACCCCTCATTCTGGGCTGCTCCCAGTTCACATGACACGCCTTGTGTTGCCAGCAAGTAAGAATGCCATCATTGACAAAGAAACACTTGATTCACATCTCACAAACATTCTGCTGGTTCGAATCACACCACCGCCATGCAGGTTCCCCACACACAACAAATCACACAAAACACTTCCCTCCTGAACAGATAATCACTAGACAACCATCACAGGCTGGGTCGGCAACTCGAATGCCCAAGGAACAAGGAGATTACAGAGAGTGGTGGAAGCTGCCCGGTCCATCACAGCTACTGACTCCCCACCCCCCCCCACCATCGAAGGTCCATCACAGGTACTGACCCTCCCACCATCAAGGTCCAGCATGTACTGACCCTCCCACCATCGAAGGGATCGACAGTAGTCGCTGCCTCAAAAAGGCAGCCAGCATCATCAGAGCCCCACACCACCCTGGCCACACTCTCATCTCGCTGCTACCATCGGGAAGAAGGTACAGGAGCCTGAAACTCGTGACAAGAAACAAGCAGATTTTCCATCTGTAAATCCTGCAGCAAAATAACTTTCTGCTGAAAGATACACACGGTTCTAATTGTCCTTTTATAGACTTCTATAGACTATAAATATCTAACAGAAATTAGATATTTGCTTTTAAGTTTTAATATTAAGTTAGAATTGCAAGAGGAATGCAGAGTAAATTAAAGGCCAGCGGTCTCACTGTGGGGGAAATGACTGGTGTTGATACAAACTGGGTCTGTGCAGGGAGAATCTAGACTCCACACCACAGCAGCAGGGACCACCTGTAGTGTTTGATGTAGACCACCCTCACAAACTGGCCCTCCGCCACTCAGAGAGGGCATTTATAACGTTACGATGACCGGTGGTCACGGTGGCGCAGCGGGTAGAGCTGCTGCCTCACAGCGCCGGAGGCCCAGGTTCGATCCTGACCATGGGTGCTGTCTGTACGGAGTTTGTACGTTCTCCCCGTGACCTGCGTGCGTTTTCACTGAGATCTTCAGTTTCCTCCCACAATCCAAAGACGTACAGTAAGTTAATTAGCTTGTTGTAAGTGTAAATTGTCCCTAGTGTGTGTAGGGTAGTGTTAATGTGCAGGGATCGCTGGTCGGTGCGGACTCGATGGGCCGAAGGGCCTGTTTCCGCGTTGTATCTATAAACTAAAACAAAACGAAACTTATCTGCAGAAGCCAGCACTAGCAGGGAGAGCTGCAGAATTCACTGGAATTTAGACGGATGAGAGGGGATCTAATGGAAACGTAACATTCTTAATGGATTGGACAGGCTAGAGGCAGGAAAAATGTTCCTGATGTTGGGGGAGTCCAGAAACAGGGGTCACAGTTTAAGAATAAGGGGCAGGCCATTTAGGACTGAGATGAGGAAAAACTTTTTCACCCAGAGAGTTGTGAATCTGTGGAATTCTCTGCCACAGAAGGCAGTGGAGGCCAATTCACTGGATGTTTTCAAGAGAGTTCGATTTAGCTGTTAGGGCTAACGGAATCAATGGATATGGGGAGAAAGCAGGAACGGGGTATTGATTCTGGATGATCAGCCATGATCGTATTGAATGGCGGTGCTGGGTCGAAGGGCCGAATGGCCTCCTCCTGCACCTATTGTCTCTGTTTATCTGTGGGTTGTGTTTGGAGCCGTTTACCCGGTGCTGGAGGGAGTGATGCGGAGGCAACACATGCAGATTCTCGTGGACTGATGGCACAGCCTGGCACAGAGAGGCTCAACTCAGGCCTGGCCCAGTCACAGATAAAACACCAACATCAACTCATCCACCTACTGCACAGAACTAACATAATTGGCAAGATAGCGTTCATGATTGGTTTATTAATTCTGATAATAAAAACATTGCCATCTTAATGGACTCATTGGTAATGGGAGCGGTCAGATAGCACAGCAATAAATCAGGAGTGACAGCGATGGAGATCCACACTGGTGGATTGTAATTCCAGCATGTCTTCACCTCCAGCTGCCTGCCCTGTTCATCCAGGTACTGTCTGCCGACCCTCCTCAATACAGGCTCACTTATCTGGAGAAGCGTCTTGACCCGAAGCGTCACCCATTCCTTCTCTCCACAGATGCTGCTTGTCCCGCTGAGTTACTCCAGCATTTTGTGTCTATCGTCACTTATTGATCGGCACGATCCAGTTGTGTCTACGTGACATGTCTGTGTGGATGGTCTGCTGGGAACGAGTCTACAGATGATCACAGATAATGCTCCCTCCTCTCCCCCTCTCCCCAGCTCCACAGAATCACAAGTGGCAGGCATTTGGTTTCATTACTAAATATTTCCCACCTGGTTATTTATTTTTTGTTTTAAGTCACTTCTCTTTGGATCTTACCTTCAAATTGAGCTTGTGATCATTAGAGTTAGTTCACTGATACTTGTAACAAGCCCAGGCAATTGGTCCACCAACAGCAGCCTGCTTCAGTCACTAGTTACCTTGTCCCCATCACTAGTTACCTTGTCTCCATCACTAGTTACCTTGTCCCCATCACTAGTTACCTTGTCCCCATCACTAGTTACCTTGTCTCCATCACTAGTTACCTTGTCCCCATCACTAGTTACCTTGTCCCCATCACTAGTTACCTTGTCCCCATCACTAGTTACCTTGTCCCCATCACTAGTTACCTTGTCCCCATCAGTAGTTACCTTGTCCCCATCAGTAGTTACCTTGTCCCCATCACTAGTTACCTTGTCTCCATCACTAGTTACCTTGTCTCCATCACTAGTTACCTTGTCTCCATCACTAGTTACCTTGTCCCCATCACTAGTTACCTTGTCTCCATCACTAGTTACCATGTGTCCCCATCACTAGTTACCTTGTCCCCATCACTAGTTACCTTGTCCCCATCACTAGTTACCTTGTCCCCATCACTAGTTACCTTGTCCCCATCACTAGTTACCTTGTCCCCATCACTAGTTACCTTGTCTCCATCACTAGTTACCTTGTCTCCATCACTAGTTACCTTGTCTCCATCACTAGTTACCTTGTCTCCATCACTAGTTACCATGTGTCCCCATCACTAGTTACCTTGTCCCCATCACTAGTTACCTTGTCCCCATCACTAGTTACCTTGTCCCCATCACTAGTTACCTTGTCCCCATCACTAGTTACCTTGTCTCCATCACTAGTTACCTTGTCTCCATCACTAGTTACCTTGTCTCCATCACTAGTTACCTTGTCTCCATCACTAGTTACCTTGTCTCCATCTCTAGTTACTGTAAACCCATCACTAACTACCATCTGCCCATCACTAGTTACCATGTGTTTCCATCATTAGCTACCATCACTAGTTACCGCATCTCCATCACTAGTTACCATCACCAGTTACCATCTAGTTAGACGGTTCACCAGAGTCCGTGGGCTAAGGCCCAGAGCTGGTCATTTCCACAGAGCCAGGCCCAGAGCTGGACGTTTACTGCAGACTGGATCAATACGGCAGGCAAGGACAATTTAATTTCATTACTTTATAATGGTGGAGGAGCACTAATGGTGGCAGAGTATAGATCGCTCCGTCTGGACAGTTCCTCCTATGGACATCTCCTGGAACAATGGGAGATGCAAACTCTGTGATCACCACACACACTGTCACGCACGCAGCCCCAGTCTCCCACCCCCACCCCTCATGCCCCACTCAGCCCGCCCCAACCCCTCACCCCCACCCCTCCCATGGACTGGGTGGCCACAGAACAGACTGCACCTCCACCCCGAAACTGTGAGGAACAGGCCCCCATCCCCCACCCCCCCAGAGATACTGGCTGTCCTGCTGAGTTACTCCAGCATTTGGTGTCTGTCTTTATACACATATGGCCCTGATTCCATCTTGAAACTCTTCACGAATCCTCAATGGAAAGTGAAGAGGGAAGGAGGCAGGTTCACCAGGTTACAGGAGTTAGTCTCGGCCGGGCAAGGCAGAGACATTATTCTGTCACTATCACGTATATGCTGCAGAGACTGGGCTTCTTGTTGGAGATTGTCTCTTCTGCTCACGATTCTCAGCTGTGGAAACAGCATTGTGTTTCCCCTCTTCCCCACAAGGAGTCCTTCACCGTACCGTGATGGGGATGGCCAGTTGTTCATCACCGTGACATCAGATGAACAGCACCCTAAAGTGAGATCACAGCCCCATAACTGTCTGGTACAAGAAGCCTTGCGCTGGTCTGGATTGTAAACCTTATGAGCAGAGAAATCTAGGGATCATCTCCAATCGAGTGGGAATGAGTTCTGGCGAATTAAGACAGACCCTTGAGGCGCTTACAGTCAGAGATAGTCACATGAGGTACCGATGAATCTCGTCCACTCAAGCTCAAATACTTCCCTAGACCCCACACTTCATTTCACTGACAGGATCTTTCTTTCACGCACCAAGCCATCTGCAGTTTCTGAAAGGAATTGTGCCAGATACAATCCCCTGGGGCTGTGAGCCCAGCATGCAATGAAACGTCAGAGGATTGAAACATCCTGAGCTGCACAAAGGGCAGGCGCTGAAAAAATCCTTGGAATTCAACCACGGAGTGGGTTTCAAAATGGCACATTTGGGCCAATTGACAAAAGAAGGACTTTGATGCAATCTGACACATCACTGCCTGCATGCTTGGTTTACTAACTCTTCCTCCGATGTGTAGGAAGGAACTGCAGATGCCAATTTAAACCGAAGACTGACATAAAATGCTGGAGTAACTCAGCGGGACTGGCAGCATCTTTGGAGAGAAGGAATGGGTGACATTTCGGGTCTGAAAAAGGGTCTCGACCTGAAACGTCACCCATCCCTTCTCACCAGAGATGCTGCCTGTCCCGCTGAGTTTCACCAGAGATGCTGCCTGTCCCGTTGAGTTTCACCAGAGATGCTGCCTGTCCCGTTGAGTTTCACCAGAGATGCTGCCTGTCCCGCTGAGTTTCACCAGAGATGCTGCCTGTCCCGCTGAGTTACTCCAGCTTTTTGTGCTCCTCTAACTTGAGGGAATCATCAACTAATCACATCTCGGTGAAGGGCTCGCTGTGGGGAAGGAACAGCACCAAGTGCAGCTTCCACAGCTGTGACACAATCTCCAACAAGGAATGCAATCTCTACCGATCCCCGAACATCTGGCCAAAGTTGACATCAACGTCACGGCACTGGCCCTTCCGGGTAACCGCTCCTTGCAACAAACATTGGCCTCAGTAAATTGGCCCTGGTGTGTAGGAAGTGGGTGAGAAAGTGGGATAATGTGGAACTAGGCAGCACCTCTGGACAACATGGATGGGTAACATTTTGGTTGGGACCCTTCTTCAGATTGGAGAGGTGTCACTTCAAAATCTGAAGAAGGGTCCCGATCTGAAACCATGTTCTCCAGAGATGCTGCCTGACCCGCTGAGTTACTCCAGCACTCTGTGAAACGTCACCTATCCATGTTCTCCACAGATGCTGCCTGATCCAGACTCTTGTGTCTATCTTCAGGCAGACTGAGCAGTCAGCTTTGTACTTCCGGTGGCGCTGGTGCCAGCAGCCTCCACCTACAGCCCGGTATCTTTTTGTTTTTTTGTTTATTTAGTTATGTAAAAGTGTGTTTTTTTGTGGGTTTTTTGTGTTTTTATGTGGGGGAAGAGGGTACGGTGCGAGGGATACCGTCCTTCAGCCGCTTCCTGGTGAAGACGCGACTATTATTCGAGTCGCGTCCTCGCCCCCCCCCCCAGCGGCCTACCTACTGGATTGGCATGGCCTTTCCTGCCGGGATCGACCAGAGCTCCAGCAGCGGCGGGACAGCACTGAAACATCGCGGGGCTGGCGATGCCTTACCGGGGATCGCCGTCTGGAGCCCGGAGTGCTGGACCTGTGGCACCGACATCATGGAGCTGCGGTTTGCGGAGCTCCCAACGCGGGCGGCGCTGATGGACAGCGCGGCGTCCTGCGACTCTGCCCGGCTCGGCTTGCGGACTCGGGAGCTGCGGACTCGGGAGCTGCGGACTCCGGCTGCGGGAGGCGGCTGATCGGGAGGTCCGAGCCGCTGAGGAGGATGTTCACCGTCAGGGCTCGGCGTTGGCGTTCCACCAGCCCGGCGTGAGGGCCTGAACATCGGGCCACCCGGGGCGGCGACTGCGGGTGCTAGGAAGGCCTCGACCACGAGTGAACATCTGGGAAGAACGGAGTGGAGGCTGGCTGGACTATGGTGCCTTCCTCACCTTGGTGCCACTGTGTTATGTTGTGTCGTGGACTTTCACTGTTTGTGCTTTTTTTTAAATTCTATTTTATTTTTAATATGTTTTATTATTTATTATTATTTATTGATTTTTATTTTTATGATACTGCCTGTAAGGGAAATTCATTTCGTTGTCTCTAACTGAGACAATGACAATAAATTTGAATACAATACAATACAATACAATTTAGCACAATCCAGGCAGCTTTACACACGCTTGATTTTCTTTCCAGATAGATTTTAAAATTCAAATTTCCAAGTTTCCTAGGCGAGATGAAATGTCTGCATTCAAGCCCCACACTCCATGCAGAACGAGCTGCCAGTGGGGGTGGTACAAGGACAATGGGTAACAGGCATTTGGACAGATTTATGGGGTGGAAAGATCTAGAGCTACAATGTAGAAACAAAGAACTGCAGGTGCTGGTTAATACACAAAAGGACACAAAGTGCTGGAGTAACTCAACAGATACTGTCCGACCTGCTGAGTAACTCCAGCACTTTGTCCACAGTTAGATGGGCCAAACATAGGTACATGGGATGTGTTGATCGGCATCAAGGGCAGCATGGGCAGCTTGGGCCGAAGGGCCTGTTTCTCTGCTGTACGAATCCAATTCCAACATTATTTCCACTTCGTACCGGAGGGAAGTGCAGATGCTGGTTTACACCAAAGATAGACACAAAATGCTGGAGTAACTCAGCGGGACAGGCAGCGTCTCTGGAGAGAAGGAATGGGTGACGTTGCGGGTCGAGACTTCGGTGTAAACCAGCATCTGCAGTTCCTTCCTACACATTTATTTCCACTTCTGCTGGTTTAGCGATTGGTTATAAATGCACCATCCAGATACATGTCAGACTGCAACACTCCGACCGTCTGTCTCCAGTCTGCACTTGGTGTTACAGACGGAATCTCTCTCTACACTCTCGAGGTCAGACGAAGAGATATTCACCACCGCAGTGTGTCCAAACAATGGAAAACTGCAGGCGTGAAGTTTTTGCAAACTCTGGCAGCTTCACAGCACTGGGACGTTCTGAAACTTACAGCAGCTACACAGCACTGTGGAACAGTAGAGGTGAAAGTATGTTTCAACACAGGGTTAGGAAGAATCCCTCTAAAGCATGAAGGAGAGTCCCGACCTGAAACGTCACCTATCCATGTTCTCCACAGATGCTGCCTGACCCACTGAGTTACTCCAGCACTCTGTGAAACGTCACCTATCCATGTTCTCCACAGATGCTGCCTGACCCGCTGAGTTACTCCAGCACTCTGTGAAACGTCACCTATCCATGTTCTCCACAGATGCTGCCTGACCCGCTGAGTTACTCCAACACTCTGTGAAACGTCACCTATCCATGTTCTCCACAGATGCTGCCTGACCCGCTGAGTTACTCCAGCACTCTGTGAAACGTCACCTATCCATGTTCTCCACAGATGCTGCCTGACCCGCTGAGTTACTCCAGCACTCTGTGAAACGTCACCTATCCATGTTCTACACAGATGCTGCCTGACCCGCTGAGTTACTCCAGCATTCTATCAGCAGCATTGAAGCAGTAAAGAATACAAGGAGCGTCTGGTGATCCGGCTTCCTCCGGTCCCTGAGGACAGCTCTACGGGTCACTGGATCTGGGGGTATGAATATCTTTTCTTGCTGCGTCGCCTGAAATCAAACGTTACCTTTGCCCTCTAACATCTGACACCCCACAAACAAGCCGGTGGGGGGGGGGACCAGGGGTGAGGACCGTGTCAACGGCAATACAAAGCATCACTGTGATCCGTGCATGAATGGCTCGGTGGGAGCAGCCCAGAACCACAAAGACATTTATCACCCACACACCCGGGATCTCTTTAAAGTATCCCCCCCCCCCCCCCCCCCGGGAACAATTTCCACCAAAACTACCCTGCTCTTAAAACAGCAACAACAAGAAAGAAAGGAAAGTTTGGCATTTCTCCTCTCACTGAACCTGTCTTCAATCAAAGCCATTAAATCAGATGTTCCCCACGAGATAATGAGGCCGGCCCCAGTTCTGTTGAAAGCATCAATAATGCAGCTGCTGTTAACACAAACATCGCCAGCAGTGACCAACGTGGCCACAAACATTGACCCCGCAGTAACCGACCTGGGCAGCTACACAACAAAGTACAGGTATCTCGCATTTGCAATAAAAAGTTTATAACTATTCTTGGCAACTAAATACAACTGTATATTTGTTGAATTGCAACAAATCTTATTTGCTCTAATTAGCCCTCTGCACAAATTCTCAATCAGGCATGGCACAATTTAAAAACAGACAGAAAGTGCTGGAGTAACTCAGCGGGTCAGGCAGCATCTGTGGAGAACATGGATAGGTGACGTTTCACAGAGTGCTGGAGTAATTCAGCGGGTCAGGCAGCATCTGTGGAGAACATGGATAGGTGACGTTTCACAGAGTGCTGGAGTAACTCAGCGGGTCAGGCAGCATCTGTGGAGAACATGGATAGGTGACGTTTCGGGTCGAGATATTTCTTCAGACCCAACCCAAAACATCACCTATCCAGAGAATTCCACATAATCACAAATCTCTGGGTGAAAACGTTTTTCCTTATCTCAGTTCTAAATGGCCTACCCCTTATTCTGAAACTGTGTCCCCTGGTTCTGGACTCACCCAACATCGGGAACAAGTTTCCTGCATCTAGCCTGTCCAATCATTTAAGAATTTTTATATGTTTCTATAAGATCCCCCTAAATTCTAGTGAATACAAGCCCAGCGATCCATTCTTTCACCATACGTCAGTCCCGCCATCCCGGGTATTAACCTGGGGAACCTACGCTTCACTCCCTCAATAGCAAGAATGTCCTTCCTCAAATTGGGAGACCAGAATTGCACACCATACTCCAGGTGCGGTCTCATCAAGGCCCTGTACAACTACAGTAAGACCACCTTGCTCCTAAACTCAACTCCTCTCGCTATGAAGGCCAACATGCCATTAGCTTTCTTCACTGCCTGCTGCACCTGCATGCTTACTTTCAATGACTGATGTACAAGCACACCCAGGTCTCGTTGCATCTCCCCTTTTCCTTCCTAATCTGACACCAATCAGATAATAATCTGCCTTCCTGTTCTTGCCTCCAAAGTGGATAACCTCACATTTATCCACATTGTACTGCATCTGCCATGCATCTGCCCACTCACCCAACCTATCCAAGTCACCCTGCAACCTCATAGCATCCTCCTCGCAGCTTTGTGTCGTCCGCAAACTTGGAGATGTCACATTTAATTCCCTCGTCTAAATTGTTAATATATATTGTAAATAACTGGAGTCCCAGCACCGAGCCTTGCAGTACCCCACTAGTCACTGCCTGCCATTCTGAAATGGACCCGTTAATTCCTACTCTTTGCTTCCTGTCTGCCAACCAGTTCTCTATCCACATCAATACTGAACCCCCAATACCATGTGCTCTAATTTTGCACACTAATCTCGTGTGGGACTTTGTCAAAGGCTTTTTGAAAGTCCAGATACACCACATCCACTGGCTCTCCCTTATCCATTCTACACGACATCCTTAAAAAATTCTATAAGATTAGTCAAGCATGACTTCCCCTTCATAAATCCACGCTGACGTTGACCGATTCTGTCACTGCTCTGCAGGTCGTAGGGCCAGTTTCCGCACTGTATCTCTAAACTAAACTAGTGTGTGAACGGGCGATCGCTGGTCAGTACTGACTCGGTGGGCTGAAGGGCCTGTTTCCACGCTATATCTCTAAAGTCAACAGCCTGCATCTTGACAGGACAACTCTCCCCGCGAGGGACTGTCTTTGGATCGTGTTCCGAGCGTGAACGTTTGACAGCAATCAGGGCGCTGGGAGACGATAGACGGGCGGGAAAGTCCGCAGGGTTTCAAGTCTTTAACCAACAATGGGCGGCACCTCAGCTGATAAATGAGAGATCGCTCCATGGTGAAATGTTGTATTGTGTCCAGCGTTCCACAGACCACACTTCATCAGAGTTTTGCTACACCCCATCCCCAACTTTGGACACCATGTGCGTAGGCAAGAGGGTTGGGCCGAAGATGGCCTGGTTGGGTTGCTCCTGGGCCAGGCCCAGCTGGTCAATTCACTGGATGTTTTCATGAGAGTTAGAGTTAGCTCTTAGGGTTAACGGAATCAAGGGATATGGGGAGAAAGCAGGAATGATCAGCCATGATCACATTGAATTGCGGTGCTGGCTCGAAGGGCCGAATGGCCTACTCCTGCTGCTATTGTCTATGTTTCTACCCGCGAGTCACGGCGCCGGGGGAAGAGGGCTCTGCCCGAGCCGGCTGCCCGCCCCTTTTCCGGGGTTATGTCCGCGTGGGGTTAGAGAGGGACTACACAATGTCCACTGGCTCCCTGGGGTGTTTCTGGGACTGCTGGGCACCGCGGGGGGTGGAGTGTATCCTGGACATGGATTGTGACCTAGCAGTTTAAGAATATTTGTAATATTTGTTGTAAGGTGGAGGATTGTTTTGTATAATTGTGTATTGTAAATACTCGAATAAATCTAGTTTTGGCTTTCAATGAAATCGTTTCTCCGAGAGACAGGTTGAAAGGAACGGCTAATCACTGGTTGAAAAACATCTGTAAAGGCAAGGAACGCAGTAATCTCTGTCTGTGGGGAACAAGCACTCACCTGCTGCAAGAAAGGAACATAGACCATTAAAGGACCTGAAGAAATCAGCAGCAATTACAGCCATTTCCCAAGAAATTATGTGAAATTACCAGCGCTGTTGTGCAGGTTTGCCTCTGCATACGGTTTAATGTGTGTTTCATTAAAGCAGGCAGCTGCAGAGCTCGGAGCTCGAGGGCCCAGTCCCTGTGGTCACCCCCCCCCCCCCCCACACCTCACCTGCAGTAATGATGACAGATCACATTGGTTGTCCCCCCATCCTGCACCCCAATCCCCTGAGGACATCATTACCCCCACTCCTCCTTACTGCCAGACAGCTGAATCCCCCTTCCCCCCCCCTCCCCCCCCCCCTCCCCCACCCTCTCTCCGCCGTAACAATTAATCGTTCAGGTTTAAAACCCCGGGATGTCTTGTAATGGTTATAAAATATTCACGACGTTTTGCAAGGCAATAGTGTCGGCCATTATTCAAAAATAATTCCCGCTTTCCCTCCTCTTGAATATCTTGAAGTATTACTTTAATCCCACACAGTTTCACACTGACCCACACGACCGATCCCATGAGCAAAAACATCTGATAAAAGGACACAGAGTGCTGGAGTAACTCAGCGGGTCAGGCAGCATCTGTGGAGAACATGGATAGGTGACGTTTCACAGAGTGCTGGAGTAACTCAGCGGGTCAGGCAGCATCTGTGGACAACATGGATAGGTGACGTTTCACAGAGTGTCAGGCAGCATCTGTGGAGAAGGGGACGTTTCAGGTCGGGACTCTTCTTCAGACTGATGGAGGGGGGGGGGAGAAAGCTGGAAGAGAGGAGAGGAGAGGCAGGACAAAACAAGGCAGGTAATACGTGGACACAGGCGAGGGGTTGGTGTTTGATCGGTTGATGATTGGACCAAATGCCAGAGATAAAAGCAGAAGGTGCGAGACAGGCAGGGTGAAGAGTTGCAAATTGATGCCTCTTCTAAATCAGATGGGCCAAAGGCGAGCAGTCTGGATGGTCAGAGTGTGGACGGAAGCTCAGATACATCGGCCTCAGATGGGACTGAACTTTTATGATCAGCAGCAAGTTACAATCCTTGACTATAAACGCACACCTTGAGAAGTATTCAACCTACAAGACTCTTGACCCCGTATCAGATTAAATGCAGACAGCAGACAAGGGTTCGATGCCCATAATTAAAGCAACTATCGTAAAGGCTTAAAGATCCATGTGCAAGCGACAATGCCAGCAATGAATTTCACAGGATTTTGTTTTCCATTTAAATAAAAAGCCAACTCTGGGAGAGGAAACAAGGCAGTAATTTAATCTCCAGTGAAATGCCCGTGTATCTCTGAAGGCCCATTAATGAGAGGCAGGAAATGTTCACACCTGCAAAACATTCATTAAATGCAGAATAATGTCACATTAATAAACCAGGATATGATGGATTCGCAAAGGCCAGCATTATCAAATAGTTCTTCTTCATTAAAATCCGGTATTTCTAAAGCTGTTAGAAAAGCAGTAAAACTCCAAGATGATATAATACAGCGTGACAAACGAGAGGATTAAACGATAGAAGCAAACAGCTGCAGGTGCTGGTTCATTGACAAAAAGACACAGAGTGCTGGAGTAACTCAGCGGGTCAAGCAGCAACTCTGGACATTATGGGTCTGGACCCTTCTCCAGTCTAAAGTAGGGTCTCAACCCGAAACGTCACCTATCCATGTTCTCCAGAGATGCTGCCTGACCCACTGAGTTACTCCAGCACTCTGTTTCCTTTTGAGAAGATTAGAAGGATGCTTCTGGACAATAAACGTAACTCCTCAATTTGAGTTCAGTCCGTTCCCTCAAAATTAAAGTGGCCAATGTAAACTTGTCAATTCTAAACGGGCCCCGCTGATCCAGTAACGTTCAAAAATGTGAAAATATTCAGGTTACCAGGGGATTGAAAACATTAACTACCAGTTAGAACCAAGAGGACACGTTGAGGGAGAAGAGAACATAAACCTTGCTGGGGGCAACTGGGGGAAAATCACCCTCTGCTGCTCCGCACCTAGTCGGGGGCTGGGGGAGGGGGAGGGGGAGTGGGGGACGGTGAGTGGTGCCGAGCTTCAGGTGCTCTCTCAACCTGAGAAATTAATGGAGACCTGCACGGTGGACAGATGTGGCACCAGTATCGTGGACAGATGTGGCACCAGTATCGTGGACAGATGTGGCACCAGTATCGTGGACAGATGTGGCATTGATGAAGGAGGACATTATGGCGTTTAAAACTTGCACCAAGTTGCAGGCCTGTGGGCAGAGTTTGCTTTCAGCTCCAATTGCGTGTTTGGACGCGTTCCTGGGCAAGAGCTGCAAGAAGCGCAGGAAACCGCTGCATTTCCTGGAGATTGTGGCCAAGTTTCAGCTTCAAGAACAATAGTTAAAGCAGCAGAACCGGCGGACTCACAACTCTCCCACTCTGCTCAATACCCGTGCTTCAAATTATTCTCCACAAGGTCAAGAATTAACAATTATTCAATTAAATTAAAATTTAGAAAGAAATATCTCCCTACTACAATCAGTCTGAAGAGGGTTCCCGACCTGAAACGTCACCTATCCATGTTCTCCACAGATGCTGCCTGACCCGCTGAGTTAGTTACTCCAACACTCTGTGTCCATCTTTAAAGAATTAGCAACATTCCTTCACTTGTCTAAAATCTTTCCCAAAAGCAAGGTGGTTCTGAACATTTCAAGGGAAAAGAGTCAACAAGATGTTTGTCTAATTCTATGATTCAGCACAAAGATTTGTAAAGTGCGGTCACCTTCACTGTCTTTGGTTGAACCTTAAACAGTGAAGGATTAACAGATTGACATGATCAGCCATGATCACGTTGAATGGTGGTGCTGGCTCGAAGGGCCGAATGGCCTCCTCCTGCACCTGTTGTCTATTACTGCAGCGTACCTGGATGCTGGCTATACAGGTATCTCAACACAGGTACAATCATCAAAGGATCACATCACGTCATGCCTTATAAAGGAACGCCCACTTCACTTGCACCAGTAGTCTAGTGAGGAGCAGCAGCCAGCTCAACGCACAAGGTTTTTAGTCAAAAACAATTGAAACCCCAGGATACAGCGATCTTCTTATATGTGAATATCACAAAATCCAAGCGCTCAAAGCCACAGCATTTCACTCTCAGCCGATTAAACATTTATCATTCAAATAGACAGAATATGTTCATTGAGGTTAAACTGGAATGGTTCAAAGCTGCCGGTGTGGATGGACTGACGGACAGACGGACGGACGGACGGACGGACAGACGGACAGACGGACAGACGGACAGACGGACTCTTCACTGCATCAGTGCCACAATGCTACCTCACCCTCACCTTTCAACCCATCCCCAGCCGGCTGGGCTGAACACAGGAGATAATTTTAATTTCAATTATCTGCCTCTTTCCCCGTCCCCGCCCCGTTGCGTCCCACAGAGGCAGGGCCAGCTTTAGTAAATTTCTTTTGTCAGAGGGTGGTGAATCTGTGGAATTCTTTGCCACAGACGACTGTGGAGGCCACAAGTCAGTGGATATATTTAAGGCAGAGATAGATAGATGGATTCTTGATTAGTACGGGTGTCAGAGGTTATGGGGAGAAGG
This sequence comes from Amblyraja radiata, assembly GCF_010909765.2. Taxonomy (NCBI): domain Eukaryota; kingdom Metazoa; phylum Chordata; class Chondrichthyes; order Rajiformes; family Rajidae; genus Amblyraja; species Amblyraja radiata. Next base: position 40,214,808 of record NC_045979.1, read on the forward strand.
CAGGAGAATGGGGTTAGGAGAGAGAGATAGATCAGCCATGATTGAATAGCGGAGTAGACTTGATGGGCCGAATGGCCTAATTCTACTGCTATCGGTGTGGATATGGAACCCTTGTCTGCTGTCTGCATTTAATCTGATACGGGGTCAGGAGTCTTGTAGGTTGAATACTTCTCAAGGTGTGCGTTTATAGTCAAGGATTGTAACGCTGCTAATCATAAAAGTTCAGTCCCATCTGAGGCCGATGTATCTGAGCTTCCGTCCACTCTCTGACCATCCAGACTGCTCGCCTTTGGCCCATCTGATTTAGAAGAGGCAACAATTTGCAACTCTTCACCTCACCTGTCTCGCACCTTCTGCTTTTATCTCTGGCATTTGATCCAATCATCAGCCGATCAAACACCAACCCCTCGCTGTGTCCACGTATTACCCGCCTTGCTTTGTCCTGCTTCCCCTCCACTGGGTGTTACATAGGTGACACTGAGGTGATGACCTCTGGTCCTAGACTCTCGCACCAGTGGAACCATCCTCTCCACACCCACTGTGACGATCCACAAAATCCTTCCACCGCTCTCCTGCCTGCTCGCTGCATCAACACTGACGGCGATTACAAACAAATATCATGCACAGGTCACATTGCCCGCAGATCCTTGTCCATCAAGCAAGGCCTTTCAGTTTCAACAATCTCACTGCTGGTTTCCACCATAGACCCAACCTTATCATTTTCACAGCCACATCAGCCCAGTAACTACATTGACACTGGACAAGACAGCACAACAAAACGTCTACCTCCTCACAAGACCAAGGAAGATCAGATTCACTCTGCCCAAAACTAAGACCACAAGAAATTATAGAGTTGTAGATGTAGCCCAGTCCATCACAAAGACCACACTCCCCACCATTGTAGATGTAGACCAGTCCATCACACAGACCACACTCCCCACCATTGTAGATGTAGCCCAGTCCATCACACAGACCACACTCCCCACCATTGTAGATGTAGCCCAGTCCATCACACAGACCACACTCCCCACCATTGTAGATGTAGCCCGGTCCATCACACAGACCACACTCCCCACCATTGTAGATGTAGCCCAGTCCATCACACAGACCACACTCCCCACCATTGTAGATGTAGCCCAGTCCATCACACAGACCACACTCCCCACCATCTAGGGAAAGCAGCCAACGTAATCATGGACCACTCACACCCCGGTCATTCCCTCTCCTGTCGGGCAGTAACTGACTACACTCACGCTCACGAACAGCAGATTGCAAATTGGGAAATAAAACATTAATTTTATTAATAACATTTAATTAATTTAATTTTCTTTTAATTGAACTTTAATTCATTTAAATTGATATACATGTTAAATAAAAATTGGAACATACACTCGAGACGAAGATGGAATTTAAAATTCCATAATTACATTTCCAAAGCAATGAATACCAAGGCTGGGATATAGCTTCAAAACCCAGTAATTTCACAGTACACTGGGTCCACACGGAATCAGTCCCAACACGCCAGCCATGCCGAGCTACCGTGCACTCAGTATTGTGCACAACATCACAAGTGATAAGAGCAGAATTAGGCCATTCGGCCCATCGTCTACTCCACCATTCAATCAAGGCTGATCTATCTCTCCCTCCTAACCCCATTCTCCTGCCTTCTCCCCATAACCTCTGACACCCGTACTAATCAAGAATCTATCTATCTCTGCCTTAAAAATATCCACTGACTTGGCCTCCACAGCCGTCTGTGGCAATGAGTTCCACAGATTCACCACCCTCTGACTAAAGAAATTCCTCCTCATCTCCTTCCTAAAAGAACGTCCTTTAATTCTGAGGCTGTGACCTCTGGTTCTAGACTCTCCCACCAGTGGAAACATCCTCTCCACATCCACTCTATCCAGGCCTTTCACTGTTAAATAAAGTTTCAATGAGGTTCCCAGAACTCTGGTGATGTGCTTCCTCTTCCATTACTCCTTGCACCAATAGTGTTGAGGTTTATCAATGACATTATTGTGGATGCAACATTACTGTTGGGTATCAGGGTCAGCATGGAAGGGTTGGGCCGAAGGGCCTGTTTCTGCACTGTACAACTCCATCCCATGGCTCTGGTTGTAACATAACGTCCCAAGTCGGACACTGCGGGTTGTAGGTTCACCTCCACCCTAACGTGGTCTGTGTAGACAGTGAACCACTGGTTAGGGTCTGTGTGTTACACTGTGCAGGCACCTTACAGCTGAAGATTTCCTGGTTGGGTTGCTCCTAGGCCTGGCCAAGCTGGCCATCCGCGGGTCAGGTGGAAGAGGGCTCTGCCCGAGCCGGCTGCCCGTCCCTTTTCCGGGGTTATGTCCGCGCCCGGGTGGTGTTAGAGAGGGACTAGCGCGGTCCACGGGCGCTCTGGGGGATTTCCAGGACCGCTGGGCACCGCGGGGTGTGGGTGTATTTTCAATAGGATGGGGCAATAGTGATTGAAGAATATTTGTTTTACTTGTATTATGGTGGTGGGTTTGTTTGTATTGTTGTGTGCGTTACACTGTGTGCGTTTTACACTGTGTGTGTGTGTGGTGTGTTACACTGTGTGCGTGACACTGTGTGTGGTGTATTACACTGTGTTACACTGTGTTCCACTGTGTGTGTGTGTGTTTACAAAACTGTGTTACACTGTGTGCGTTTTACACTGTGTGTGTGTGTGTGTGTTAACACTGTGTGCGTGCGTTAAACTGTGTGTGTGTGTGCTTTACACTGTGTGCGTGACACTGTGTGCGTGTGTGTTACACTGTGTTACACTGTGTGCGTGCGGTTTAAACTGTGTGCGTGTGTGCATCACACTGTGTGTGTGACACTGTGTGCGTGTGTGTTACACTGTGTGCGGGTGTGTGTTACACTGTGTGCGTGGTGTGTTACACTGTGTGCGTGTGTGTTACACTGTGTGCGTGTGTGTTACACTGTGTGCGTGTGGTGTGTGTGTGTGTCTGGTGTTACACTGTGTGCGTATGTTACACTGTGCGTGGTGTGTTACACTGTTGCGTGTGTGTGTTACTTGTGTGCGTGTGTAGATGTTACAACTGTGTGTGTGTGTGTGTGTTTACACTGGTGTGGTGTGTGTGTTACACTGTGTGCGTGTGTTACACTGTGTGCGTGTGTTACACTGTGTGTGTGCGTGTTACACTGTGTGCGTGTGTGTACACTACACTGTGTGCGTGTGTTACACTGTGTGCGTGCGTTACACTGTGTGCGTGTGTGCATCACACTGTGTGCAGTGTGCACACTGTGTGGTTACGTGTGTTACACTGTGTGTGTGTGTGTACACTGTGTGCGTATGTTACACTGTGTGCGTGTACACTTGCACTGTCACACTGAACACAACACACACTGTTGGTTACACTGACACTGGTCATGACATGGTGCTACATCGCATCTGGCACACATAACTGAACACTGTTTCAGTACACAACATGCACATCTGACCTGTGCTGCTCATTGTTTGTGGTTGAAACATGCTCCACTGTGTTGTTACTGCAGGTACATGTGTGTGCTGTTGTTTCAGGTTGCGTAGGCTGCACACTGGTGACTGATGCGAACACTGATGCCCGATCATGATGTACACTGTGTGTGTGTGTGTGTGCGTGTGTTACACTGTGTGTGCGTGTGTTACACTGTGTGCGTGTGTTACACTGTGTGCGTGTGTTACACTGTGCCCGTGTACACTTGCTACATCACACTCAGCTGCACAACTATCTGGTTACAACAGAGAGTTTCTGGTCATCATTCTGCTAATTCAGGGCCACCGTCAAACTGAACACAAACAACCCAGTTAAAGACAAGAATATGACCAGGCTCATCATCATCATCTTTGGTAGAAACATAATCCCACTGTTTCAGTAACAAATGCAATCTATGTGCTGCTCTTGTTTGGTTGCAAAATGCTCAGCAGGTTTCTGAGGAACATGATGTAAATAATAAGATCAGAGCGTAGGCTGCACACTGCTGACCGATGCAATCTTGCCCGCCCGATGCAATGATTAGTGAATTAGTAGTTGTAATGTGGCACTGACCAGATCACCATTCAAAGCTGATCCACCTCCACTACACCTACCCTCCATCTGCACCTCCACCTGCACCACACCTCCACCACCACCTCCACACCTCCACCACACCTCCACCACAACCTCCACCACAACCTACACCACACCTCCACCACACCTCCACCACACCTCCACCTCCACCTCCACCACACCTCCACCTTCACCTCCACTTGCACTCCGCCCCAATAACCATTTGACCAACAGCAGGGAAAGGTTCAAAAAGACAAGACAGACACCAAATGCAAGAGGTACAGAAGTGTGAAAACGCACATGTCCAGATTCAGGGACAGTTTCTTCCCGGCTGTTATCAGGCAACTGAACCGTCCTCTCACCAACTAGAGAGTGGCCCTGACCTCCCATCTACCTCACTGGAGACTCTCTGGGGAAGCACATTCCATTTGTAAACCAGCATCTGCAGTTCCTTGTGTCCATAATGAAACCCTTTGACCTGTACGATAGACAGGTGTAGACTCTGTCCACAAACCCCCCTCTACTGGGAAGAATAAGAATGGGTCGGCCATTTAGGACTGAGATGAGGAAAAACTTCTTCACCCAGAGAGTTGTGAATCGGTGGAATTCTCTGCCACAGAAGGCAGTGGAGGCCGATTCACTGGATATTTTCAAGAGAGAGTTAGGGCTAACGGAGTCAAGGGATATGGGGAAAAAAGCAAGAACGGGGTACTGATTTTGAATGATCAGCCATGATCATATTGAATGGTGGTGCTGGCTCGAAGGGTCGAATGGCCTCCTCCTGCACCTATTGTCTATGTTTCTAGGCCAGTCAGACTGAGTGAGGCAAGCTGAATAGGGTTTGAAGATTGGCAAAAGGTGATCCAAAAGTTTGGAATTGTTGCAGGAAGTTTGGAAATACGAAGGAATTTGTAGCCTGTCTTCCCGACTGGAAGTTGCGTACATTCACAAAGGACTTTGGCAGATAATATGAACTGCCTTCTCCGTTACACTGCTGTTACAAAATGCCGCGGTCACTGAACTCCCGCTGCAGAATCACCCCGCACTTTAGAACTCAAACAGAAAATAAATATTAAATCTTCACAGCTACTCTGGGAAGAGTGCCAAGTAACTGGCAGAACGGTTGCCAAGTCTGGAGTGCCTGGTTCATACCAAGCTGATTCATGTTTCCACTCCCCCCCCTTGTTCTTGGCTTCAGCTGAACCCAGTCTTCAGTCGCTTCAAGATCAGCTCACGCAAAGACTTGCTTCAAGCCCAAGGTTAAAGCTATTGAAGCTCACAGCAGTATTTAAACATGCTAATTAGGAAGGGTGATATCCAGTTTAATTATCGTGAGATGGGGGGGGGGGGGGGGGGGGGGGGGGGGGTGGTGGGTGAGGTCCTGGAACGATTTCCATCAGCCAGATTCTGAATAGTTTCACATATCTAACGTGGAGCTCAAGATCAATGCTTGGATCGATCAGGAAGGGTTAGTGTAGGTGGAAGCATGTTGGAGTGGAACTAACCACTAGTACACTGTGTGCAACCTTCTAAGCGATGGAGGGAATTGAGTCAGCAACTGAAACTCACTTCTACCCAAGTCATCGAGTTAATAGTCACCTGGACAGGTACAGAGGTTTAGTTTAGAGATACAGCACAGAAACAGGCCCTTCGGCCCACCTAGCTAACACCGACCAGTGATCCCCGCACACTAACACTATCCTACACCCACCAAGGCACAATTTACACTTATACCATGTATACAAACCCAAGCCAATTAACCTACAAACCTGCGCGTCTTTGGAGTGTGGGGGGAAACCGAAGAACTCGGAGAAAACCCACGGGGTCAAGGGGAGAACGTGCAAACTCCGTACAGACAGCACCCGTAGTCAGGATCGAACCCGGGTCTCTGGCGCTGCAAGCGCTGTAAGGCCACTGTGCTGCCCTACAGGTACAGGGTCAAAGAGAACCTTGCTCACAACAACATGACGGACACAGACACAAGACAACAGAGGGAACATCAATTATACAAGAACTACGTGTGTTCTCTCTAATCTTCCTAAAGAGCTGAGTTGTACAGTTTGTAACCACTCCAGTATTCAGTGTGTATACAGATCCTACATCTGGGGCAGCAGCTACCCCAAAGATGGACACCAAACGCTGGAGTAACTCAGCGGGACAGGCAGCATCTCTGGAGACAAGGAATAGGTGACGTTTTGGGTCGAGACCGGTCTTCATACTTAAGAATCTAACCAGTCTGAGGAAGGGTCTTGATCTGAAACGTCACCCATTCCTTCTCTCCAGAGGTGCTGCCTGTCCCGCTGAGTTACTCCAACATTTTGTATCTATCTTCGATGTAAACCAGCATTTGCAGTTCTTTCCTACACGAAGCAGCTATCCTGAGATGCTGGTGAAACACCACACACACAGACGCACACACTCGCGCACACACACACACACATCCGCACACACTCGCGCTCACACACACACACACACACACACACAGCCGCACACACTCGCGCTCACACACAGACGCACACATGCGCGCTCACACACACACACACACACACATGCACTCATGCTCACACACACACAGCCGCACACACTCGCGCTCACACATACACTCGTGCTCACACACACACACACACATGCGCACACACATGCGCGCTCACACACACACACACATGCGCGCTCACACACACAGCCGCACACACTCGCGCTCACACATACACTCGTGCTCACACACACACACACACACACGAGCCATACCCCCTACACAGGTCCACGTGATGTTAGTACCCAGTTACTGGCTGGCGGTGACGGGGAGGTACCATTAGCCCGTGCGTGCAGCCCAGTAAACAGAGGCAGCGGTGAAGGGGAATGTGACTCAGCGCTTGGCCAGTACGGCCCATTGGGAAACTGTTCATGGATAGCGTGTGAACCAAACGAGGAAGTGACAGATTGTTGAAGGTCACGCACTCTGGTCCCTTTGGGACCTCTTCTCAAAGGGTGACTAACATAATGTAAACTAACAGTTGTTGCTTTAACCCACATAATAAACCCCAGGCAAAGTCAACATTAACGCTGAAGAGAAATAAATTTGTTCCTTTAGAGTCAACTTTCCAAAATTTAAACCAATTCCAAGATTTAATGCAATTTGATCTATTTATAGAATGCATGAATGAACTTTGCGACTGCTCGATTCCAGCTTGTGTCCAGAGAGAGAAGACTCGAGCTATGGGTCATCATCTCTGCCTGGTCCAAGTATGACACACCACCGCACATTGGTGATTAGTACGGGTGTCGGAGGCAGGAGAATGGGGTTAAGAGAAAGAGATCGATCAGCCACGATTGAATGACGGAGTAGAATCGATGGGCCGAATGGCCTAATTCTACTCCTATTCCTTATGACCTTTCCACTGATGTGTTGTTAAACCCATGCCCAGAGAGTCACTCAGATTAAAAGACTCTACACATGTAATGTGGACGATTTAGACTTTAGAGATACAGCACGGAAACAGGCCCTTCGGCCCACCCAGTCCGTGCCGACCAGCGATCGCCCCATACACCAGCACCATCCTACACACATTAGAGACAATTTACAATTTTACCAAAGCCAATTAGCCTACAAACCTGTACGTCTTTGGGAAGTGGGAAGAAACCGGAGCACCCGGAGAACCCATGCAGTCACAGGGAAAACGTGCAAACTCCCTACAGATAGCGCCCGTAGTCAGGATCGAACCCGGGTCTCTGGTGCTGTAAGGCAGCAGCTCTACCCGCTGCGCCACCTCTCAGAATACAATTGGCCAGATCTTGCAATGAGCCTGATGCAGTCAAATGGGCGAGTGCAGGCTATCAAAATGGTCAACACGAACACTAGGGGCCGAAGGGCCTGGTTTTGTGATGTGTGACTCTTGGGTTAATTGTGAGATTATCAGCACTTTATGGGAAGATTCTGAGGAAGTATTGGGATAAAATGGTCAAAATATGGAACAGTCCCTGCGCAATCAGGAAAATGCTCACGATAAAAATGCACAGATAGTTCAGGTTACAGAGAGAACTAACCAGCAGAGACCAGCAGAGACATGCTGTACATGTACACCAACCAGCAGAGACCAGCACAGAGACATGAAGGCCCAGTTGGCTCATTCACTGTTTAACAGTCACTTTACAAGACCGAATGCCTATATGTTAATTCTCAAACCACCATGCACATTTTGCAAATCTTTGTTTGAAAATTGCTTTGGCATTTTGTAAAAATGACCCAACTTGAAACGATGGTGCGTACACGGACTAGAGAGAGCATTAAACAAGGAGTGTATGGAAATAAACTTTTCCTGCTTACATTAACTAAATAGGCAAAGAAAGATGTGGCGCTTCTGACATGAAAATGATAGCTGACAAGTGGTGGGAACGATAAACGTCTCATTCAGCCTGAAACAGACACAGAGAGGTGGATTATTCAACTGATGCCGTGAGAATTAGAGTCATAGAGTGATACAGCACAGAAACAGGCCCTTCGGCCCAACTTGCCCATACTAGCCAACATGTCCCATCTACACTAGTCATAGTGATACAGCACGGAAACAGGCCCTTCAGCCCAACTTGCCCACACCAGCCAACATGCCCCATCTGCACTAGTCCCACCTGCCTGCACTTGGTCCATATCCCTCCAAACCTGTCCTATCCATGTACCTGTCTAACTGTTTCTTAAACATTGAAATACTCCCAGCCTCAACTAACTTCTCTGGCAGCTCGTTCCATACACCCACCACCCTCTGTGTGGAAAAAGTTACCCCTCAGATTCCTATTAAATCTTTTCTCCTTCACCTTGAACCTATGTCCTCTGGTCCTCGATTCCCCTACTCTGGGCAAGAGATTCTGTGCATCTACCTGATCTATTCCTCTCATGAAGAATTAGATCACAAGAACCTTTCCAACCCACCACAGTTCCATTAGACATGCTAACCCCCGGACACTCTGACCCCGGGAAACGCTGACTCTTGACCCCAGGACACGCTGACCCCGGGACACGCTAACCCCGGGAAACGTTGACTCCTGACCCCGGGACACGCTGACCCCGGGACACGCTGACCCCGGGACACGCTGACCCCGGGAAACGTTGACTCCTGACCCTGGGACACGCTGACCCCGGGACGAGTTGACCACAAACATCTCCAGCAAGGTGTTCCACAATGCGAAGAGGTGCCAATGTCAAAATGCGGCTGAATTTACACAAACTGAACCCCGAGCTCGGAAGGTTTCGTGGAATTGAACCCGTTTCAGAATGGATTTTTCAGAAAATGTGTAATAATTTGCCACATAGTCACATTGCTCCAAGGTACATCAAGGTGGTTGGAATGGAAAGTAGATGATGTCCAGCCTTTGTCCAATCCTTCAGTCAAGAAACTGAACAACATCTGATAGACAACACTCACACATTAATTGTTTAATTAGGCGTCATATTGGCAAGTGACACAGAAGATCCAACTTGTCCACACTGACCAAGAAGCCTATCTATGCTAGTTGTTTCCATTTGGTCCAGATCCCTCTAATTATGTCCGACCCATGTAGCAGTTAGAGTGGCTTTTAAAGGTAAATGTATCTCGACGGGCCGAATGGCCTCCTCCTGCACCTATTGTCTATGTTTCTTTGTTTCTTTGTTTCTCTGTAATCCTGCATCATCATTGGGTCTAAATCCTTGCTCTTTCTCCCCAACAACACCTTCAGCAGCAGAAGCTGCAGTGGCTCCGGGTGGAAGGGTGAATAGGGGGCGGGCAATAACTGCTGTCCATATCCTGTGAAATGAAAAAGTGGGCCTTCAATTGCTGAGATGATAATACCATGCAACACTGCATTGAAGTTGTAAATGTGATTGATGGGCCAACGTGTCACCAGAGTGGGAAAGATCAGCACATTAAACAGCTCAGCCTTTCACTCAACATAGAACAAAACTCTGGAGTAACTCAGGCAACATCTCTGGAGAGAAGGAAAGGGTGACGTTTCAGGTCGTGACCCTTCTTCAGACTGAGAGAGATGTCTCTACTTTCTTAGAAGTTTCAAGAGATTCATGTTTACCTCCAGCAAGACGGTTCACAGGAATTCAAATCATTACCAGATTATGTGAAACTTTCAAATAACATTGTTAGGAATGTCGCACACACGCTCGCACACACGCACACACGCACGCTCACACACACACGCTCGCACACACGCTCGCACGCACACACACACGCTCGCACACACGCTCGCACGCACACACACGCACGTGCACACACGCTCACAGACATGCTCGCACTCACGCACACACGCGCTCGCACACACGCTCACACGCACGCACACACGCTCGCACACACGCTCGCACACACATGCTCGCACACACGCTCGCACACGCACGTGCACAAACACTCACACACATGCACAGACACGCTCGCACTCACGCACACACACGCGCTCGCTCGCACGCACATGCTCGCACGCACATGCTCGCACGCACATGCTCGCACGCACATGCTCGCACACACATGCTCGCACACGCACGTGCACAAACGCTCACACACATGCACAGACACGCTCGCACTCACGCACACACACGCGCTCGCACGCACGCACACACGCGCTCGCTCGCACGCACATGCTCGCACACGCACGTACACAAACGCTCACACACATGCACACAGACACGCTCGCACTCACGCGCACACACACGCACTCGCACACACACGCTCGCACACGCTCACACGCTCGCACACATGCTCGCTCGCACACACGTGCTCGCACACACGCACACATACACACGCACACACATACACACACACGCTCGCACACGCACGTGCACAAACGCTCACACACATGCACACAGACACGCTCGCACTCACGCACACACACGCGCTCGCACACACGCTCGCACGCACACGCTCGCACGCACACGCTCGCACACACACATTCACACGCTCGCACGCACGTGCATGCACACACACGCTGGCACGCACACTGGCACGCTCACACACGCACACGCTCGCACACACGCTCACACGCATGCACACACACGCTCGCATGCATGCTCGCACATACGTTCACATGCATGTACACATGCACGCACACACACACATTCACATGCACGTACACACACACACACTTGCATTTACACACACATGCACACACGCACGTACACACATGTACACACACACGGACCTTGCTACTCACATGCACCAATTATCATGTCTCAGTGTGTATGTGCCCTGCCCCAGCAAAGCTGATGAGCATTCACTCTCCTGGGCCCAAACATCATTGAAGACCCTCGGACGATCTTTGATCGGACTTTGAAGATAAACAAAAATGCTGGAGAAACTCAGTGGGTGCAGCACATCTATGGAGCGAAGGAAATAGGCAACGTTTCGGGCCGAAACCCTTCTTCAGACTGATGTAGGGTGGGGGGGGGGGGGGGGGGGGGGGGGGGGGGGGGAAGAAGAAAGGAGAAAGGAAGAGGAGGAGCCCGAGGGCTGAGGGAGAGCTGGGAAGGGGAGGAGACAATAAGGGCTACCGGAAATTGGAGAAGTCAATGTTTATGCCGCTAGGGTGCAGACTGCCCAAGCGGAATATGAGGTGCTGCTCCTCCAATTTCCGGTGGTGCTCACTCTGGCCATGGAGAAGGCCCAGACTTTATCTTGCACTAAACGTTATTCCCTTTATCATGTATCTGTACCCTGTGGACGGCTCGATTGTAATCATGTATTGTCTTTCCGCTAACTGGTTAGCACGCAACAAAAAGCTTTTCACTGTACCTCAGTACACGTGACAATAAACTAAACATTAGCGATCGTTCATGGTTCCTGTAGAAACTCTGTCATTATAAACATTTCACAATGAATAGTTGCCCGAAAATGCAAGAGAATAAAACGCATAAAAGGACTCTGCAGGAACGAGCGTCTACACTGGAGATGAACCAGACGTCTGCACTGGAGATGAACCAGACGTCTGCACTGGAGATGAACCAGACGTCTGCACTGGAGATGAACCAGACGTCTGCACTGGAGCACAGTCAGGATCAGCAGCCAATACACAGCAGATCAGGCAGCATCTGAAGAGAGATGAACAAGTTATATCTCACCTGTGGACCCTTCAGGAAATGTGTGTACTTCATCATGCTATGAGCCTGATCATTGATACTCTCTCCTGAAGCCCAGATAAGATAATTAAAACATGGCTCCAGCCCCAGGGTGAGCAAGGTTTAATAAGGTTGCAACAAGCCTGTGAATATTAAAGTGTAGTGCGATCACTCGCTCATCCCAGCAGAGAATCGCTGCATACCCTGACCAGCTCAACGTCACGGACACAACACATGGCAGCACACTTGTTCACACTTGATCTTTGCCACACACATCGCCGCCACTTTTGACAACGGGATTCTCTTTTACCTTTTTAAGTTTCCCGCTCTTCGTGCCGACGAAAGCCACGGAGTGATCGTTGTAGACGTACGATGCCACCGACGTCATGCGGTCCTTGTCCTCAGTGAAGATGGTGAAGCCTTCCACCAATGCGGAGCCTCCCAGAGGCTGGTTTATATCCAACCCACAAAAATCATCGTCAATTGGAACCGGCTGGGAGAAGAAAACAAGATCTTAGCTCGTCACAACTCACCAACTAGATACACCAACCGCAGATCTGGGATAAACTGGGGCCAGATGGTTTGGGACATGTGGGTGCTGACATGTGACCCCAATACTGCAAATGGGGAGGACCTGTTTCCTGCTGTGAAACTCTACAGAAAAACACCAAAACACTCAGCAGAATCTGCAGAGTCTGAAGAAGGGTCTCGACCCGAAATGTCACCCATTCCTTCTCTCCAGAGATACTGCCTGTCCCGCTGAGTTACTCCAACATTTTGTGTCTGTCTTCAATTTAAACCAACATCAGCAGTTCCTTCCAATACACTGCGTCTGTTCCTGTGCTAAATAATTCCACACTTCTTTATTTAGATTTGTACTTCTCCATGTCTTCCTTGTTCAACTCTGCCATTCTTTTTATTGACATTAAAACATTCATCAAAGATTAAATGTCAAATCAGCAAGTGCTTCTTTATTCTGATGCCCTCTACTAATGAACTAGCCAATCGCGCTCTCCACTTCCCCGTCACAACCAAGTATCCCTCACGTCACGTACTTTCCAAAAACTATGAGAAACACTCAACAAATCAGCATCCTTCCCTGCCCTGGGAACAGAGATTTGAAGATTCACAATGGCAAGAAACTCTAACCACAAACAGCCTACCCCCTAAACCCAACTCCCCCCCCCCCCCCCCCCCCCCCACCTCGTTGTGGACCAGTGGACAAGTTGTGGACCCTCGAGAGAAACTGTCCTCAGAAGCAGCCTGTCGGAATGATGTACGTCACTCTAGTCTGCACAGCCTATTGGCCAATTTAACTCAAGCAGCCCTTGTTGGACATCTCCTCTACCCATGGAACCAACTTCTCCAGGTCCTCCCCCACCCCCTCCCCCTCCCCTACACACCGCACCTTCAGGCACCCGCAGTGGACCACCCCCCGTCCGAAAAAGCTACTGGACAACCAATGGCTATTAGCTCCTCAGATAGAAACATAGACATAGAAAATAGGTGCAGGAGTAGGCCATTCGTTCTATGTTCTATGTTTCTATGTGAAGGGGAAAAGATTTAATAGGAATCCGAGGGGTAACTTTTTCACACAAAGGGTGGTGGGTGTATGGAACAAGCTGCCAGAGGAGGTAGTTGAGGCTGGGACTATCCCTTTTACGAAACAGTTAGACAGATATATGGATTGGACAGGTTTGGAGGGATATGGACCAAACGCAGGCAGGTGGGACTAGTGTAGCTGGGACATGTTGGCTGGTGTGGGCAAGTTGGGCCGAAGGGCCTGTTTCCGCACTGTATCACACTGTAAAATAAGATAATATGTATGATAAATCTAATAATACAATGTAAGGCTAATGTGGTGGCCAGTCGGGGAAGGTCCACGTTACTTACTGCATGTGTACAGTAGACATCTTTGCCCAGTAACCAGTTCAGTTCCAGGCTCCCCTCACCACGGTAACACGACTGAAGCCTCTCCTTTATCTGTCTGTTGATGAACTTCACCACAAACATACATAGCGCAGACTCAGCTGGTGGGTTGTGATACTGCTTCTGGCCCTTGGAGAATATGGTGAAGAGGACATCATCATTGGTGGAGATGTTGAGGGATTTGGCCAGGACCGTCCCGGGTTTGGCTAAGTATGCGGCCTGCAACAGTCGGTATTCAATCCCATCCTTCACACAACCCACGGGAAGAGAGACGTAGGAATGGAACTTTGCATCTTCCTTGCACAGCCGCACTATCCTGGAGGTGTAGAACTGGTCACTCGATGAACCTGTAACTCCTTCCGTTTCGGGCTGCACCGTTAGGAAATAAACAAAGTTTCCATTGCTGAATCCGTAGATGTAGAAGATGTCAAAGTGTGACACAAGTGCCAGGGTATCTGACGGGATCTTAATCAGCGATGCCACAAAGTCGCTGTGCAAGACGTAATCAAACATAGCCGAAGACTCTGGGTCCTGGGGCAACTTGCGACTGGAGATTGTGGGGAAGTAGTCTTGTTTACCATCCACAGCTGTACCGATGAAGAGCTTGCTGTCTGAGCCCTCTGATGAGACAATGACTCCGTACATGGTCCCAGTCTCGTTAACACTGGAGAGGTAATGTTCCTTCTTATGGGAAGGTTCAACTAGAATGAAGAGGTCATCCAATCGCAGGAGTCTGCAGACTCCCTGAAAGAGGCTCCCGCACACCAGCAGCCTGTTGTCGGAGTAATCGATGAGCAGCAGTTTGTTGACATTGTTGGTCAGGGTGAGGGGCTCGTTACAAGGTTGGACAATCAGCGGCGGGTAGCACAGCTTGTTGTCCTCCTCTGGGCCAGTTTTGTGAGACAACAGCAGGGTGAGGTTGCTGGAGAGTTTGTAAACGCGATTGATCGCTCCTACATAAACATTCCCAGTTACACTGTGGACCGCCAGGTGGTTGAACGTCCAGTCACGGTCCTTGATGCCAAAGTTGATGAAATCGTCACTGCTCCGTGAGGAAGGTGCCAGGGAGATGAGGAGCAGGGTCACAGAAAGCACACAGGTCGACATCTTGGCACAACCTCTTCTCACGTTCATTGGTGGAGGGGCTTGTTGTCACGATGCACGTTGACTATTCACATGGCTCTGGAAGGCAAGATCAGCAAAACACAGGACATGTTACAACAAACGGCCACTAGCCTTCAATCCACACGCATTCAGACAAATTATACTCTGGGACATTAGCCATGACCGCCAGAGACGCCGCCTAACCCGCAGAGTTACTGACCCACAGTGGCTGCCTGGCCCACTGATGCTGCCTGGCCCACTGATGCTGCCTGGCCCACTGATGCTGCCTGGCCCACTGATGCTGCCTGGCCCACTGATGCTGCCTGGCCCACTGATGCTGCCTGGCCCACTGATGCTGCCTGGCCCACTGATGCTGCCTGGCCCACTGATGCTGCCTGGCCCACTGATGCTGCCTGGCCCACTGATGCTGCCTGGCCCACTGATGCTGCCTGGCCCACTGATGGCTGCCTGGCCCACTGATGCTGCCTGGCCCACTGATGCTGCCTGGCCCACTGATGCTGCCTGGCCCACTGATGCTGCCTGGCCCACTGATGCTGCCTGGCCCACTGATGCTGCCTGGCCCACTGATGCTGCCTGGCCCACTGATGCTGCCTGGCCCACTGATGCTGCCTGGCCCACTGATGCTGCCTGGCCCACTGATGCTGCCTGGCCCACTGATGCTGCCTGGCCCACTGATGCTGCCTGGCCCACTGATGCTGCCTGGCCCACTGATGCTGCCTGGCCCACTGATGCTGCCTGGCCCGCGGAGTTACTGTCCCACAGAGTTACTGTCCCACAGAGTTACTGTCCCACAGAGTTACTGTCCCACAGAGTTACTGGCCCACAGAGTTACTGGCCCACAGAGTTACTGGCCCACAGAGTTACTGGCCCACAGAGTTACTGGCCCACAGAGTTACTGGCCCACAGAGTTACTGGCCCACAGAGTTACTGGCCCACAGAGTTACTGGCCCACAGAGTTACTGGCCCACAGAGTTACTGGCCCACAGAGTTACTGGCCCACAGAGTTACTGGCCCACAGAGTTACTGGTCCACAGATGCCGCCTGACCTGCTGAGTTACTCCAGCATTCTGTTCAATGATATTTGTGTGGCAGTTGTAATTCCAATAGATGTAAGATTATCACATAAACAGTAAATGATAAAAAAGGAGGAAAACTTTGAGCTTGTTTAAGAATGAACTGCAGATGCTGAAAAAATCAAAGGTAGACAAAAATGCTGGAGAAACTCAGTGGGTGAGTCAGCAGCATCTATGGAGCGAAGGAATAGGTGACATTTCGGGTCGAGACCCTTCTTCACTCAGAAAGCTTTGAGCTTGGTTAGGGCCAATACTACGAGAGTGAGAAGTGATTTAGTCATGAAGGGGAAACAGGTACACGAGGGGGAACGAGTCTCAGAGCCATGGTGGGGGGGGGGGCGATTCAGGGGGGTTCAGGGTAATGTCCCCCAATAAAAGTCACAGACTGTCAGAGCTGGGGTTCCCAGGATGGCGAATGGAGCAGAGAGCAAGGTCAAAGAAAGCAAACCTTGGAGGCACGAGACTTTAATACAGCAGAGATACCAGGAGACAGTACAAAATGGGAGAATGAGAAAACTACAGAGAAAAGTAAAACAGAGATGACAAAATGAAAATACTATATATGTAAAGATTGTTCTATGTATTTATCTGAAGCAGGAGTAGAGCTGGAGGAATATAAGAAACAGTGGGGTGTTGGGGATTAAAAAGGATAATATCCAGACTCAGATGCACAGAAACAGGCCCTTCAACCCATCGAGTCCATGCTGACCATTGACCCATTCATACTAATCTGTCACCCACTCCCCTCCTGTTATCATTGTTGAAAATGGATCAACTTGATTCCAGATTGTTGAAAGTGAAATTGCAGTGATCGCCATATCTTCATCAACCACCGACTGACCCATGGCACTGACAGGAGGGATACTGACCCATGGCACTGACAGGAGGGACACCAACCCTGCACAAAGACACAAAATGCTGGAGAAACTCAGCGGGACAGGCAGCATCTCTGGAGAGAAAGAGTGGGTGATTGGGTCTGGTCGAGACCCTTCTTCAGACTGATGTCAGGGGAGAGGGAGACACAGAGATAAGGAAGTGTAAGGTGTACAAGTGTAGTGAATGTCTGGAGTCTCGGTTGATCAGCAGTGCTACAGCTGTGGATTGTCACAGCCACAGCCTCCTAATGCCCACTGTTCATGGCCCAACCTCCTCATTGTACATGGAGTGAATCAAATTGGTTCAAGACTGGCGATGCTGTGAATCTAGGACAGAAACGGAGTTTGATCATCTCGTGTCACTTCTGGCTGAAGATGTCTGTAATTAAGTGGATGAGACATTTTCTCAGCAGCCCCACTGTGATTTTTAATTGTCCCTTCTCTTTGAAGGCAAACATAATCCAATAATCCTTCCAGCAATTTACTCATTACGGCACTTACACTAATAGATCCAGTTTTGTAAATCTAACATTTCCTTTTTCAGGTCTCTCTCAAGCTAAGGAGGACAATTCTAGACCCTGGTATAACCCTGGTTAGTGTAGCTTGGATTCCCACAACGTCACCTTGACTGAACAAGCTCAGCAGTGTGTGTGTGTGTGTGTGCTCCTTGCTCAGAGGAGGTATTTACACACTTACCCTTGCACACCCATCCCTGGCACCCGCTTCACCATGACACGCTGACAACTTTACACCTTTCAGCAGGAGAGCCGAGACCATCCAAGCAGTTACTCACCACCTGCCCCTAATCCCCCCCCCCCCACATGCTCCAGCATCAACCAACTGCAGGGTCCAGAGAGGACCATCTGAGACCGGGGACAGAGGACAGAGGTCTAAATGAGGAGTGTCCATTTAGAACCCTTCTCCCTGGTGTCCTGCACCCTGATGTAGGACCCCCCTCTCTGATGTAGGACCCCCCTCCTCCCTGATGTAGCCCCCCCCCCCCCCCTGCTGTAGCCCCCCCCCCCTCCCTCCCTGATGTAGCCCCCCCCCTCCCTGATGTAGCCCCCCCCTCCCTGATGTAGCCCCCCCCCCCTCCCTGATGTAGCCCCCCCTCCCTGATGTAGGACATGGAAACTGCGGAGAAATAGGAGGGCTTATGCTGATATTCTGGAACGTTCCAGTTCTGCCCAAATTTAAACTTCAGACACACCTTGTTCAACTCCAAACATGGAAAGTTAACTATTCTGTTATTCTTTACCCTTGTGTAGGTAAACAGTAAAGGGATGAGCAGGATCAGACAGAGTTGGTGGAGTGTGAGGTCCATATACTCATCCCACTGAACGCCAGAAGTGGTTTCCTCTCTTCATTTATTGTAACCAGTCTTTAACAGCCTTGTGTGGTTTTGATGCCACCCATTACTACATTGTGGCTATGTGCTGAACACAGAGGGTGGTAGGTGTACGGAACGAGCTGCCAGAGGAGGTAGTTGAGGCAGGGATTGTAACAACATTTGAAAGACTCCTGGACAGGAAAGGTTTGGAGGGATACGGGCCAAATGGATGGAACGTCTTGCTCAGCAGGGCAGAGATGGGCAGAAGGGCCTGTTTCTGTGCTGGACCACTCAATATTTGTGGACAAAATCAACTCATGGACATCTGTAAATACAGAACCCTGAGGTGAACTCTTTAATCAAGGAACGCAAGCTTGTTTTTATATTTTTAAGTCACTCAATTTCGATTAAAATGAACCAAATTATTTCAGAAAAGCTTCGTGACAATAAAAGCCAAGTAAAATAAAAGGATTTTATAAACCTCCCTGCCTTCTTCGTGTGGCAGTCCCTTCTCAGCCACATCTTGATGCATCATCGCTCACCGCTACCCCCTCAGCTCACCGCGTGCGGCTTAAGCCAGCTGGAGGTGGGACCCACCGCCCCAAATTGCCTTCTGCTCGACTGAATACAACCCTTGGGCCCACTCTCCTCATCAATCAGCAGTCAGTCACCAGCTGACAGATTGGTCAGGTGTTGTCAGGGAAAGGGACCAGATGCAACTTGCAGCGCCATTGTTACAGAGCAAGGTTACAACCTCATCAATCAGCCACTTCACCCCCTTCACAACAAGCCCCCCCCCCCCCCCCCATCATCAGGGAACCCTCTCACGACCTGCACCTCTCCCCAAACAAAACTGCGCAGGAAGGAACTGCAGATGCTGTTTTAAACCGAAGGTAGACACAAAAAGATGGGGTAACTCAGCAGGACAGGCAGCATCTCTGGAGAGAAGGAATGGGTGACGTTTCGGGTCGAGACCCTTCTTCAGACACTTTAAATTGTTCTGCCTTAGACCCCCTGAGGATGATTATAAAAGAGTTGAAGATAAAAGATTTGTGAAGGATTCACCAAAGTACGTGACGTCACTGAACTAAATGACAATTATTTCATTATTTAACCAAAGCAAACTGTAAATCTGATTGGATGAGATACTTATTGTAAACAGGACGTTCATCCTTCAGGTTCATCGGATCTCGGGAATGATTCCTATTTCATTCTCACAATGAAAAGGGAACTAAAGACTGATTTCCCCAGACCCCTGAGGCTAAACATGACAATAATGCTGCAGTGTGACATGGGAAGGTGACAATCTGACAACACAGAAATATTTAACACCAGGCTCAGGCAATCACACCTCCACATGGGAGCAGGGTCCCAGTCCTGTTTCTGCCCCAATCTCTTTGGTGCCAAGTGACTGCCCATTCACACTGGCAATGCCCATACTGGCAATACCCAGCTCACACTGGCGATACCCAGATCACACTGGCGCTACCCAGATCACACTGGCAATGCCCACACTGGCAATACCCACACTGGCGATGCCCAGCTCACACTGGCGATGCCCAGCTCACACTGGCGATGCCCAGCTCACACTGGCGATGCCCAGCTCACACTGGCGATGCCCAGCTCACACTGGCGATACCCAGCTCACACTGGCGATGCCCAGCTCACACTGGCGATGCCCAGCTCACACTGGCGATACCCAGCTCTCACTGGCGATACCCAGCTCACACTGGCGATGCCCAGCTCACACTGGCGATACCCAGCTCACACTGGCGATACCCAGCTCACACTGGCGATACCCAGCTCACACTGGCGATACCCAGCTCACACTGGCGATACCCAGCTCACACTGGCAATGTCCACACTGGCGATACCCAGCTCAAACAAAGCAGAAGCCAGGCCAACATGACCACTGCACTTCCTGCGAGAGTCACAGGTCAACAATCAACCCTGTTGTGTTGCTGAGGTCAGTGTGTAGGATGTTGGCCAGATACCACGGCACCAAGCTCTGAATCAGAATCGGTCGTTTTCTGGATATTGAATCAGCCAATGATACAGGACAGGGGCGGAGGTCAGGGATTAGATGCGGTGCTGATGAACCACGGAACGTCCGAGCGTCTACTCCGTCCCCAGCGCATTGCCTGCGTTCTTATCATTTTTGTAACAAAACCTCAAGCATTGTAAATCTCCGAGGTGTCTTCTGCCGACAATGAACCGGTTAAAGGAAGCGAGAGTGTTGACAGCCGCCACATCACCACTTTATCTCAAGTAAAGAGGGCCCCAGAGATGTTAAAATATCTGATTCTCAAAAGTAGGTTAGTCGGCTATTACGTTGCTTTACACCATGCTGAGATGAATGCCAACGGCTTACTGACAGTATATCTCCAAAAACAGTGTTTCTCTTTCATTTTATCCCACAAAGATTGATGCAACATTTACATTTTACGTTACCAAGTGGGTGATGTTTGGATGTCCTGTGACCATTAGTGTCAGGTTCACAGTGACCACTTTACAACTCATCCCTGCCCCCCCCCACTACCAGCCACACACACACACATTCCTCACTGAAATGCCTCAATAACCAGATCCAAAACGTCAGGGTAAAATACCAGAAATGCTGTGTTTGTATGAAAGACATTCTCAGCAAATAACAACTGCAGCTGGAACAGAAAAACACTTTTGTTTAGTTTCAGTGACAGACAGCTTAACCTGATGGCAATGTTCTGGGGGGGGGGGGGGGGGGGGGGGGCAGCAACACAACTTGGGAGGGGGGGGGGGGGGGGGGGTGGGGGAGGGAGGCATCGGTGACAAAGCTGCCAAATACTCCAGTCACGTTCACACTTTGGAGAGAAAATGGGTGATGAAGGAGAACTGAGAAGTCACTTAAAGGAACAATAAAGACTTGAGAGTGATAACATCTTTAGAATCATCAGTCAGCTCTCGAACAGATAAAAATAGACAACTTGTTGCTTTTAGCAGCCGACATGCAGAGTGTCTGCAGCACCAACTAACCCTCAGTAACATCACAGAGTCTGAAGAAGGGTTTCGGCCCGAAACGTCGCCTATTTCCTTCGCTCCATGGATGCTGCTGCACCCGCTGAGTTTCTCCAGCAATTTTGTGTACCTCAGTAACATCAACTCAGTTTCAGTATAGTTTATTGTCACGTGTACCGAGGTACAGTGAAAAGCTTTTGTTGCGTGCTAACCAGTCAGTGGAAAGACAACACATGATTACAGTCGAGCCGTCCACAGTGTACAGAGAGATTTAAACAGAGCGGAGCGATTGTAATGTGGATTGTAGATCCACTCTTATGACTGGCACACAGATACCCGGGTGGGAACTATCTTGTAACTTGTTCAGTGGTGTCACCCAGACACCGTTACCCCCCCCTCCCATCATGGCCACCACCGTCACCTCCGTCACCATGGTTACTCCACCACCACCGCTGCTCCTAACCAGATCCAGAGACCAATGCTGTCAGTCAGTGCAAACTCTATCCAAGCTTTTAAGGAAAACCTTCCTCTAAAAACCACATCAGTCAAAGATTAAATAAATAAACAACTGATTTCCCTTTCTGGGGCGTTTCGTAAAATAACCACAAGTGCAGCATTTACACAAAGGCAGGAACACTGGCATTCTGCTGTGGGGGAAGGAACTGCAGATGCTGGTTTAAACCTAAGATAGACACAGAGTGCTGGAGTAACTCAGCGGGACAGGCAGCATCTCTGGAGAGAAGGAATGGGTGACGATTCGGGTCGAGACCCTTCTTCAGACTGGGACTATGCTGATCACTTTGTTGGGTACACAGGATGCGAGGGGGTGAGGGGGTGAGCAACAGAGTACAACAACCCTGACCAGGTCACGACTGGAGAGCAACAGTTGACCCCAGCGCAGGTCCAACATCCATTGTGGACATTGGCTGCAGCTTCTGGCACCGGACATTGAGCCGCGCATGTGCTGACCACCACCAGTAGCCGCTGGCAACTTCACCTCTACACAGGACATCACTTCACCAGGACCGATCTGGGCCGTTATCTGTAGGGTCACCACCGTGCCAGACCCCAACGCTACAGCACAGCTTCAGAGAGTGGACAAGGACAGCAGGCAGCTCATCACATGAACACAACCCAAAGTTTCCACAGCGAACAAACCCGTTATCAAGCAACAAACAAATTGCATGAACCCCCCTAGGGGCTGTCACAGTGGCGCAGCAGTAGAGTTGCTGCCTTACAGCGCTTGCAGCGCCAGAGACCTGGGTTCCATCCTGACTACAGGTGCTGTCTATAAGGAGTTTGTACGTTCTCCCCGTGAACTGCGTGGGTTTTTCCGATATCTTTGGTTTCCGCCCACACTCCAAGGTTTGTAGGTTAATTGTCTTGGTATGAATGTAAATTGTCCCTAGTGTGTGTAGGATAGTGTTAGTGTGCGGGGATCACTGGTGGGCGCGGACTCCATGGGCCAAAGGGCCTGTTTCCGCGCTGTATCTCTAAACTAAACTATGTCCAGGTATCGACCATTATATAAATTATCTCCATGGAATCACTGTTAATTTTACGTATATGTTCATATCTCCTTTATTTGTCAATGTCGATAGAATAATTAATAATGACCAACTGGCTACAAAAGGAATCTTTACTGAACAAAATGTTTTACCTAGTCGTTGCATTTGGTTCTCCAAACTCAATTATGTCAAATTCAAAATTATAAAAATTATAATTAAGGAAACATCAACTAATTGCACAATTGGATTAACACAAGATTCTCATTACTTATACACTCACTTTATTAAATTCAATTGATTAAGGGGGTGATTGATCTTTCTGTAACCTGTTGGAACAAATAATCAGATGTAGCAAGTCCTTTAGCCATCTCCCTTCATTCCATCCACATTAAATACTGACCCATCCATCCCACGGACGATGACCACACTCCCGTGCCCCCTTGCACCACAAGACATCGCAGCGAGTTCATGGAATCACAGCCCAGACCATCACACAAACCAACCTCCCTTCCATCAACTCCATCTACACTTCACGCTGCCTCGGCAAGGCCAGCAGCATCATCAAGGACCAGTCTCACCCTGGTCTCTCCCTCTTCTCCCCTCTCCCATTAGGCAAGAGGTATAGAAGTGTGAAAACGCACACCTCCAGATTCAGGGACAGTTTCTTCCCGGCTGTTATCAGGCAACTGAACCATCCTACCCACACCCAGAGAGTGGTCTTGAACTACTATCTACCTCATTGGAGACCCTCAAATTGTCCTTGATTGGACTTTGCTGGCTTTACCTTGCACTGAATGTTATTCCCTTATCCTGTATCTGTACACTGTGGACGGCTCGATAGTAATTGGTTCAGAGAGGGGGGGGGGGGGGGGGGGGGGGGGGGGGGTTGGGGTTCAGAGGGGAGGGGGTTGGGGGAACCAGAGACACCAGGAAGCTGGCAACCAACCAGGGAGTGAGAAAGACCAGGCTGAAGTTTACGATTCAGTCCAACAATGTTGCAACCACTGCCTGTTGCCGACTACAGAGATGTCGTTCCTTGCTGAAGTCAGTCTGCAAGGTGACATGGAGAAGGTTCTACAGCAGTGCAAGGAAACACATTTCCTGCTGGATGGAGGTGGGGGAGCGCAGAGCGAGTGCTCTTGTCAAATGGATATAAAAGTGATGGATGGAGTGGGAGTGGGTGGCAGTCGTAACTCAATCACTGGGTCCCATCGACTGCAGAACCAGGAGTGTACAGCTGAAACAATGGCCAATCGCTGGAGCACCACAGGTATTGGGTTACAGCGGTTACAATCCATGGGGATTCACAATCACATTTACGGCTCTAAATCACAGAATTAAAGCAGGGACACTATGGCAATATTACAATCCCATTAAAGTAATGACGGCTACAACATTAACAAGGCTCAGGAAACAATTTAATAGCTAATACTGACGCTAATAATGTGGGTCACCATGTCATAGGTCCAGACTGAAGAGTGTTTTATTGTCAAATGTCCCAGATAGAACTATGAAATTCTTACATTGCTGCAGCACCACAGAATATGTACACACCGTAAACAATATAGTGAATGTAGTGTCCGTGTATATACACACACACGCACATATACATAGGAAGGATCTGCAGATGCTGCTTTAAACCGAAGGTAGACACAAAATGCTGGAGTAACTCAGTGGGACAGGCAGCATCTCTGGAGAGAAGGAATGGGTGACGTTTCGGGTCGAGACCCTTCTTCAGTCTGAAGAAGGGTCTCGACACGAAACGTCTGTGGAATTCTCTGCTTCAGAGGGCGGTGGAGACAGGTTCTCTGAATGCTTTCAAGAGAGAGCTAGATAGGTCTCTTAAAAATAGCGGAGTCAGGGGAGAAGGCAGGCACGGGGTACTGATTGTGGATGATCAGCCCTGATCATATTGAATGGCGGTGCTGGTTCGAAGGGCCAAATGGCCTACTCCTGCACCTATTGTCTATTATCACCCATTCCTTCTCTCCAGAGACGCTGCCTGTCCTGCAGAGTTACTCCAGCATTAGTTCAGTTTATGTGAGGTTGACACCCTTCAGAGAGATAGATCAGCCATGATTGAATGGCAGAGTAGACTTGATAGGCTGAATGGCCTAATTCAGCCCTTATCACATATGGTCTTATGACACTATGACCTGCAGACCCACCTAGAAACCCGGTCACGAAGGCAAAGCCACAGATAGCAACGTGAAGGACAAACTCCATCACAGGCCAGAGATCGGACAGTCGCGCTCAGGGCATCTGCATTTCTAACGGAGCGTGCTGGAAAGAAGCCGACACTGAAGAACCACGCTGAAATGTGAAAGAAAATCATGTGGATGAACACTGGAACACGGCAAATATGCAATGATTTGTCCGTCTGAAGTGTTGCAGACTGATGGAATATCCCTGCCTTTATGAGGCTCAGGATGATGGCCGTACAGAAGCAACTGCACTTCACTCCAACTGCACAGGGACATAAAGATCACATTTAATTGGAGCTTTAATACACTCACTGACATCCACTGCAGTCCCAACCTGCGAGGAGTTTGTTAATTCATCGCCTCCCAGACAGACAAAGTCTAACGTGTGATTCTTGGCAGGCACGAGTCTCAATGTAATTCATCCAACAAACAGTACAGGTACAACGGCTGAGAAATCTCAGCTCCCACGATTCTAATGAGGGTAAAAAATCCCTTTACGGGGAAGAGCGGGCTACAGAACGAAAGAAAATAATCAATCAAGGTTCTGATAATAGACTAAGGAGAAGAAAATAAAATGTTCAGTAGTGTGACAGGATGAGAGGTTTATTGAAAAACAGCAACCGCTTGCTTCCGAGCTCCAACACGCTCATATAACGCAGGACAATTGCAGAGTATTATTTTCAAGTGCCATAATTCACGAGGTACACAGAACCTTGATGTGTGAGATGAAGCATAATAACTCGGTAAAACACAGCGCCACTGACAGACAAACACAAAGCCTTTCACCACAAATCTCTGCTGGATGGAGAAGCAGGCAGAATTAATTTCAATTTATTGGATTTCTTTTCCTACGGATCAAATAATCAACTATGTGTCTGGACGACAATCCAGCCAGTCGCTTCAATTATTCCTGCAGCCTCCGAGCACAAAGACAGGGCCCGGCGTCCAAACTAGCAACTGACCAGTGGAGTGGAGTGGACTGGACTGGGCAGCTGTCAATGCGCTGGTCCCTGGGGCGAGCCCGGCCATTAGGACCAGCAGCACAACTGGACAGCTAAAGGAACGGTCCATTCATCACCAGAGCTCGGTTCTGCCAAGCGACGTCCCTCGGTTCCCCACGGCTGTGATCACAGGGAAACAGCAGCGAGAAACCTCTGTGCAGCATTAGCCCGGGATTAACGGCTTTGACACCCTGCATGAAACGTGATGACCTTTGGCTGTACAGACTGCGATGGGATTCCTTCAGTAATTCAAGAGGTTCTAACTTGGCACAAAATGGTCAATCAAGTTTAGATCTTGAAGGATTTTTAAAAACAGGATAAACCAAAATTTGGACATGAAATGTATGAGATTGGAGCTGATGACAAAAATCTTCATGAAAATCAGTGACCTCTGTGATCCTGGGGTCAGAGTGTGCGCGGCAGTCCCTGCCATTAATGCCACAAACCCTGCAACTGGTCAATTCATCTCCCGATTGCCAAAGTCGCTTTGAACTGACCCACACACACACAGACACACACACAGACCCCCCCCGACACACACACATAGATGCCCCCCCCCCACACACACACAGACCACCCCCCCCCACACACACACACACACACCCCCCCCCCACACACACACACACACACCCACGACACCCCCCCCACGCACACACACACACTCCCCCCCACACACACACACAGACCCCCCCCCACACGCACACACACACACACACACACACGCACACACACACAGACCCCCCCCACACACAGACCCCCCCCCCACACACACACACAGACCCCCCACACACGCACACACACACAGACCCCCCACACACGCACACACACACACACACACAGACCCCCCCCCACACACACACACACACACACACAGACACTCCACCCCCACACACACACACACACACACACGACCCACCCCACACACACACACACACACACACCCCACACACAGACCCCCCACACACGCACACACACACAGACCCCCCCCCCCACACACACACACACACACAGAGACCCCACACACACACACACACAGACCCCAGACCCAGACCCACACACACACACACAGACCCCCCCCACACACACACACACAGACCCCCCCCCCCACACACACACGCACACACACACAGACCCCCCCACACACAGACCCCCCCCCCACACACACACAGACCCCCCACACACGCACACACACACAGACCCCCCACACACGCACACACACACAGACCCCCCCCACACACACACCCCACACATACACACAGAGACCCCCACTCACACACACAGACCCCAGACCCAGACCCACACACACACACACACAGACCCCCCCCACACACACACAGATCCCCCCCCCCACACACACACACAGACCCCCCACACACACACACCCCACACATACACAGAGACCCCCACTCACACACACACACACAGACCCCAGACCCAGACCCACACACACACACACACACACAGACCCCCACACACACACACATACACACACACAGACCCCCACTCACACACACTCACACAGACCCACACAGACCCCCACACACACACACACACACAGTGCGGGAGGTAATGCAGCCATGATGCTGAAATATTCCACACTGAAACCATTCCAGTCACTTCTGCAAATCGCGTTCCCAAGGGAGTGAGCGAGGGAAAACCGACACAGCTTTAGCCCAGCAATAATATCCATCATCCAGGAGATAAATGAAGATACTTCATTCTTGTAGCTCCGCCATTATCCATCTCAGGACGGCCACCAACGTGACAGTCAATGTGTTGTATCGTGGGAAATGTGGCAAACTGTACACAGCATGATCCCACACAGAGCCGGGGGGCCACGGGGGGGGGGGGGGGGGGGCGATGGGGGGGGGCGATGGGGGGGGCGATGGGGGGGGCACGGGGGGGGGGGGCACGGGGGGGGGGCACGGGGAGGGGGCTCTGTTGGAGAGCCGGGGGGGGGGGGGCAATCGGCCTTGGCTAAAGGGAAACCAATTGTGGCCAGAGACACCCACTTGCATGAGGGCGAGGGGAGGGGGTTGAGGGGGAGGGAGGGGGAGCGGGTTGAGGGGGTGGGGGTTGAGGGGGTTGAGGGGGTTGAGGGGGTTGAGGGGGTTGAGGGGGTTGAGGGGGAGGGAGGGGGAGGGAGGGGGAGGGGGTTGAGGGGGAGAGAGTGAGAGGGAGGCCAGGGTGTGTGGGGGAGATGCTGAGGGGATGGGAAACAACGCTGACCAAGACATTGACCTACTCAGCTTGCTATATGACCTGGACAGAGCTGTTGGTGGCACTGGGTCAAAGGGGAAGCATGTTTGCCTTTCCTGAGCACAAACTGAGGGTGGATACATCAGCTCAAGTTGATGTCTGACTGTGAATATTCTTAACACCAATGACTGGAGCCAGTTATTTACTTAGGCCGAGTACGTATTGTACTCCCATCCCTTCCAAGTAGATAATGAACTGGCTGCACGATGGTTTCTCCAGATAAAGTGCGGTTCTGTTGTTTTAACTGGTGCTGTGTGGAGTCATTCCCTTCCTCGACACCAGCTGCTGCGTTAAACATTCAGCTGATCCCCATCGCAACAGGGCCCAGCGTAGTGGAGCCATGGGGAACCGTCACAAGAAGGGTCTCTACCCGAACCGTCACCCATCCCTTCTCTCAGAGATGCTGCCTGTCCCGCTGAGTTACTCCAGCATTTTGTGTCTACCTTCGGTTTAAACCAGCACCTGCAGTTCCTTCCTGTCACGCCAGCCTGCGTTGTCACGCCAGCCAGTGGATGACCCTCCGGCCCCCTGACGTTGACCATTGGGTCAACACTTTCCCAACTGCAAAACATCCAGAGTTTCCTGTCCAGACATCGCCAATCTCGGGCATTTTCACAACACCCATTAAATGTTGGAATGAGACGACTTTAAAACCATGCCAAGTACATTGTTGGTCTGAAGCAGCAATGTCAGCAGATCACTTTGCTAAATAAATAAAAACAGAGAGGGGAGGGGGGGAAGTGGAACACAATCAGAGGCCAAGCAAGTCGTCTGGAGATGGAATCAGGTATGGAGGAGAAGGCGAACATGTCGATGGGTAAAATACAAAGTGCTGGAGTAACTCAGCGGGCCAGGCAGCATCTGTGGAGAACATGGATAGGTGACGTTTCACAGAGTGCTGAAGTAACTCAGCGGGTCAGGCAGCATCTGTGGAGAACATGGATAGGTGATGTTCCGGGTTTGGCCCACCCACCCTCACCACACCCAAACCTCTACACCTGGGTCACAGAAAGATACAGCGTGGGAAAAGGCCCTTCGGCCCAACTTGCCCATACTGGCCAACATGTTCCATCTACACTAGTCCCATCTGCCCGAGTTTGGTCCATATCCCTCTAAACCTGAATGTTGATCTACCAGCCCTGCCTTCACGGGCACATCTCTGCGATTGTCACAGTGTTGTATCTCCACGTACAGTGAAACCTCACGTTCACCAGGCTCGCTGGTCACCTGCTGGTCACCTGCTGGTCACCTGCTGGTCACCTGCTTGAATGGAACGGTCCTGACCCAAACCATTGCCTGTCCATTCCCTCCTCCACAGATGCTGCCTGACCCGCTGAGTTACTCCAGCACTCTGTGAAACGTCACCTATCCATGTTCTCCACAGATGCTGCCTGACCCGCTGAGTTACTCCAGCACTCTGTGAAACGTCACCTATCCATGTTCTCCACAGATGCTGCCTGACCCGCTGAGTTACTCCAGCACTCTGTGAAACGTCACCTATCCATGTTCTCCACAGATGCTGCCCGACCCACTGAGTTACTCCAGCACTTTGTGTTTTGCTCTATATTCCTGCATCTGCAGTTCCTGGTGTCCAGTGGGTCGGGCCTGCAAGCTGCAGCGATGCATGGAGATACAATATTGTTGCTTCCACACAGGTGGGTGGAAGGAAGGGAGGGCAGGTGTGGAGGTTGTGTGGAGCACACACCTTGAACACCAATAAGTCTGCAGCTGCTGCAGGCGTGTGTACACTCTCAACACAAAGCTGCACCCACATCCACTTCTCAATTGTCCAAACCCAACATCCTTTTCACAATGTTAAGAAAATGTACTGATTTAATTAAGCAATGTATACAACGTGTCAGAGTTGGAATTTAGTGCATCAAAAACCGGAAATTAAATGAGGCTGTCAGCTACAAACAGAAGTAGGATTCACAGAATGAGATTTGTTTAAACTATCCAAATTGTCAGAAGCAGACGCCTCTTAATTACCAGTAGAAACTTAACTGATATGAGGATGGAATGTGTGTCGTTGTGGTTACATTAGTTGATGAGTAACGGGTGGAGGGTAATTCCAGGGCTTGACCAATCAGTTTACATCCACAGCAGCCAGACTTCTAATTTAATTCCATTAAATGTTGGAATTAGACAAATATCCAGCATCAGCATCACTGCTGCCCTGCCTGGCATCACATCTCAGATGGCCAGGTGTAACTCCGCGCGCGGGACAGGCAGCATCTCTGGAGAGAAGGAATGGGTGACGTTTCGGGTCGAGACCCTTCTTCACACTGAGAGAGATGGCTCTACTTCCTTAGAAGTTTCAAGAGATTTGGCATGTCACCAAACAATCCCAGTAATTATCCTGACCACTTGCATCACCAGCTGGTTCGACAATTCCAACCCACAGGAAGACAAGAGGCTGCAGACAGTGGTGGACTCAGCCCGATCCATCATGGCCACAACCCTCCCCACCATCGACATCAGGCGCTGCCTCAAGAAGGCGGCATCTATCATCAAGGATGCCCACCATCCCTCTTCTCACCACTACCGTTGGGCAGGAGGTTCAGAAGCCTCGTCCCTCAACACCAGGTGCAGGAACAGCTAGAAACATGGACAATAGGTGCATTCGGCCCTTCGAGCCAGCACCGCCATTCAATATGATCATGGCTGATCATCCACAATCAGTATCCCGTTCCTGTTTTTTCCCCATATCCCTTGATTCCATTAGCCCTCAGAGCTGAATCTAACTCTCTCTTGAGACCCTGGCCTTGGTGCTGCCCAGCCCGGTGGTGATCAGCTGGACATCGCTGATTGTTACAGCTGCCATCCTGGTTCAATACTAATCTCTCCAGTAAAACCCTTCGCCCTACCTGTGAGTGACTTTAACAACACTGCTTACAATCACACTCCATTCATCAACATGCCTCACCTGCTGTCTGTCACCATCCACAGGAGTCCACTCAAAGCCACGTGGGTCCCTCCTTAAATTGGACTCCAGTCCTGCCTGACCGAGTAAAACAACCTTTTATCTCCCCTTGGCTCATTTAAAGATGCCTGAGAGGCAAGGAGTGATGAGTAATCCGCTCCTGGCCAGGTGCCTCGATCAATCTGTACGCTGCCAGTGCCCGATGGCCATCTCACCCACGCCAGGCCATTATTCCACTGCCCCGTGGTCAAACGGTCAAGTAACGTTAACAAGCTGCAGCCACGGCTTCTCCGGGGCCTGGGGCTAAACGTAGGTGAGCAGCATACGCTAGGGCCACCTGCTCATGAGAAGGAGATCTTTTGTACAACACTTGCTCTGTCAATGTCAAACTGAAAACTCGCCCAAAGCCTGCTAACTGTGTGTGAGTGTGAGTGTGAGAGAGAGAGAGTATGAGAGTGAGTGTGAGTGTGAGTGTGAGAGTGAGAGTGAGTGAGTGAGTGAGAGAGTGTGGGAGTGAGAGAGTGAGAGGGAGTGGGAGCGTGAGCGTGAGCGTGAGCGTGAGCGTGAGCGTGAGCGTGAGCGTGAGCGTGAGAGTGGGAGTGGGAGTGGGAGTGGGAGTGGGAGTGGGAGTGGGAGTGGGAGTGGGAGTGGGAGTGGGAGTGGGAGTGGGAGTGGGAGTGAGAGTGAGAGAGAGTGAGAGTGAGAGAGAGAGTGTGAGAGAGTGAGAGTGTGATCACTACTGTCACCAACACCCAGGAGACACATGCTCTATTGATTTAGTTACACAAACAAAATTGCCAAGTCTTGACCTCTTGGTCAATATTGCCGCTTGTTGGCAATATCTGTGTAATAGACCTTGGCACATTTGAGGACCAGCGCTACGAACCTTCAACCACCAATCTTGAGAAAGAAGCTGCAACAGTTATGATACATCACCATCATGTCATACGTTCAAGGTGACAAAAAGCCAGCGGCACTCTGCACTCTGGGAGATGTCACAACTGGAAAAGGTCTACAGTGTTCCCATCAGGACAACCTCACCAGGAGCTTCCTGGGCAGCAGGAGATACCTGGACTGCTTGCTGGGGGGAGCCGAGGGATCTAACTATCCAGGAACGCGCTGATATCTTTCACGGGTGAGCTGATTTCTCTTCTCAGGCCCCTGCCCGTGTGTGGAACAGGAACTGTTCCCAAAAGGTGTCCTTTGTGCTCAGAGGTGAAATT
This sequence comes from Amblyraja radiata, assembly GCF_010909765.2. Taxonomy (NCBI): domain Eukaryota; kingdom Metazoa; phylum Chordata; class Chondrichthyes; order Rajiformes; family Rajidae; genus Amblyraja; species Amblyraja radiata. The sequence continues at coordinate 40,247,399 of NC_045979.1, forward strand.
TTAGCAGCTGAACCAGAGAAAATCAATTCAAAACATTTGATCTCATGTTTCCGCTTGATACCACGGTCATTAGTCAATACAATTATCACTGGGATGAGATTGACAACCAGCAGAGAAAATAACCCTTGAATGATTTGGACATCTGACAGAGTCTCAGGAAAACAGTCTTGAGAATGCTCTAACCTTGACAGTAGAATAACCAGACCCTACATCTGAACTCCTGAAAATAAAGCTCCACTTTGGAAACTTTTAAAAATAAAGCTGAAATGACAGGGTTCTGACCAGTGCTCGGCAAGTCTATCTACATAGGAGAGCAGGCTTGGAGATTCCGCCCTTCTGCCTGGGTTAAGGTCACTGATCATTGCTGTGGCACGGCTTGGCTGGGGGAAGGGAACGGGGTCTGAAGTAGCTCTGTGTAAGGACCACCTCGTTAAACGCTGCAAATCTGTGGCCCCCAACACTGTTTCAGGGCAGGAGATTGACTATTGTGTTAGATGTGTTGTTCCTTGATTAGAACGGGTGTGGAGGGTTATGGGGAGAAGGCAGGAAAATGGGATTAGGAGGCAGAGAATAAACTCGATGGGTTCATCATCATCATCATCATTGTTGTTGAAAACATCAACAGGCACGGCGCCTCACAATGCCGTATACGACAGTGATCGCAACTTCTACTGAAGTGTGGATGGCCGTTGGCTCGCTAGAAGCTCATCCGCCCTTTGACATGTCTTGTTTTTAGTCCTGCTGGGGGTCCACAGCCCCCTCCTCACCTGGCAAACCAGGTGGGGGAGACGGTTTAGTCGCCGACTATCCTGAATGGCCTAATTCTACTCCTGTAACTTGTGAACGTGAATGCGCAGCCCACAATCTCCGGGCCCGAGAGCTTGCTCTCTCTGAGGGAGCGCAGGCAGCATTCTTACTGTTGGTTCAAGTCCCTAATCCAGGCTACACAAAAAAGCTGGAGAAACTCAGCGGGTGCAGCAGCATCTATGGAGCGAAGGAAATAGGCAACGTTTCGGCCCGAAACGTTACCTATTTCCTTCGCTCCGTAGATGCTGCTGCACCCGCTGAGTTTCTCCAGCTTTTTTGTGTACCTTCGATTTTCCAGCATCTGCAGTTCCTTCTTAAACCCCTAATCCAGGCTCTTGGGCAAAGACATCTAATGGAAGACATTGTTGGTGGGGACATGGACAATACTCCAGCCTTCCTTCCAGAAGAAGTGGAATGTAATACGTCAAGAGCTCATGGTGCATACTCTGTAAACCCAACACACACACACTATGTCACTGCCCCACTCAATCAATCCACCAGTGAAACTGAGTTTCCAGCCACCAGAAATTAACCTTGCAGATCACACTCAGCTTCTACCAGTCTGAAGAAGGGTCTCGACCTGAAACATCACCCATTCCTTCCCTCCAGAGATGCTGCCTGTCCCGCTGAGTTACTCCAGCGTTCTGTGTCAGCTTCTACCACTGTTCCAACAATTTGAGGAAGGACCCCTCATGCTCCACCATGCACGTGCTGTCCCTCTGAACTAATCTGTCTGATCACCTGCTTTCCATTCTGATCTTAGATCACTAACCTGTGACAGAAACTCACTGCTTCTCTCCATAGATGCCGGCTGACGTGAGTGGTACGCCACAGCTCCCTGCTCCAGGAACCGCAGTCTTCTCTGTCTCTCAGTCAGACCACTTTAATATCCTCTCTCCTCACCTCTCGTACAGAGCTTCGACCTCCACCTGTTCCACTGCCACCCACACCATTAGTTTCACACACGTAAATAATACTGGAAACCAAACCCCCTTGTCCCTCGTGTTGGAACATCGTATCAAAAACATAAGGGGCAAACTTGTTTATAATGTGACCTGATGTCCCAGGGACCTAAAACATGAACGCGGTTTCTCTCCTCACCGATGTTGTCGGTCTGCAGAATATTCCCACCACTTTCTGATTTATTTCAGAGCACCAAACCTTGGACAAGACAAGCTGGCAAAGCATGGAGTGCAACCTATATTTGTTAGCTACACTTACATGAACCTAGAAGAAAATAGAGTGGTTCAATCAGTTGAAGAGCCGACAAAGCACATTTATACAATTACCACTGAGTCCAGTGTAAATTGCCAGTTAAGTGGTTGCAGCTGCTTCCAATGGAGCATCAGTGGGCAGTCATCAACGATCCTCTAATGGTCTCAGTGGTTTCACCAGGACCACTAGGCTCCAGACCTCGCTACAAGCTTGCTCCACACCTGGTACTAAAGGCGAGGTGACCTGCTGAAGGACAAACTCAATGGGCACTCTGTTGATGTAGCCATGCCCTGCATCATGAGATGGCCCAGCTTGCTGAGGTTAATCAATCCAATACAGGAATATTACACAACGTAGGACTAGCTTAGATGGACATCTTGGTCAGCATGGATGAGTTGGGCCGAAGGGTCTGTTTCCTTACTGTACAGCTCTATGGTTCCATAATACACTGCATCTCCTCAACATCTGCCCCATCTTGCTGTAGTGACTTTCCTTCCAGCAGGTCAGAACTGTGAACAGTGGCCAATAACAACTTCCAATTCCTTCAAAACCTCCTCAGCAAGTGAACCTGTCCATGTCCATTCCGTGTCCAGTCAGTGTCCAGTCCGTGCTCATTCCATGTGTGGTCCGTGTCCAGTCCGTGTGCAGTCCATGTCTGGTCCATGTCCGGTCCGTGTGTGGTCCGTGTGTGGTCCGTGTCCGGTCCGTGTCTGGTCCGTGTCCGGTCCGTGTGTGGACCGTGTGTGGTCAGTGTCCAGTCCGTGTGCGGTCCGTGTGCGGTCCGTGTGCGGTCCGTGTCCATGTACACGGGCCGTGCAGTGACACCCAAACACCTCTTTAGTTTTGGATCAGGAACATTGATCAGATGGATGGAGAAACTACCTGTGGTTGTCAGGGAGCTTGGGGCAAGTACGCAGGGTCTACAAACAGAGCAAGGTTTCTGGAGTGAAACAGGCAGAGAATCCTCAGCCTCCGATTCAACAACACGGGCTGGGGTTGATTTACATCCACAGAGATCTATGACAGGAAAGAGAATAAGGCAGGATCCAGACTCACGTCCGAGACCTGTGGTCAGTTGAAGGATGGAGTAGTTAGTCGGGGCAGTGACCACCTCTGATGCTCCAGTCTCCGCCAACCACAGTCTGGACAAACAGTACCAAGGTCAAGAGTCAACTAAAGCCGTCAATGTGAAAAGCCGAAAGGATCAGTTCCCCCTTTCACCAAATGTGGCTGAAATGTTGATTTACAGGGTCCTTGTCCCACAAATGACATCTACTACAGACCGTGTATGTAAATGATCATCACACTGACAAACAGATTTGTACAGCATCGTTTCTGACTGGTTCTGGGCATTTTTGGGTTGTATTGCTACAAGATATTGGAGATGTACGTACAGATTTACAATGTTACGTGTAACGTCAGGTGGTGCTGGGAGACAGGGCTGGGTACAGGCGGTGAGAGGGTCCGTGTGGGTCTCGCCCCCGCCCCCCCCCGGGGAGCACGCACAGAGAGAGCTAGTCTGTCAAAGGCCACTCAGCAATTCACAGCATCCCTTCATGCAGAAAGTTGCAAGTAGGAGCTCACTGCCCAGATGGGGCTCGATCAAGCTCCACGCTGCCTCATGGGCACTGATACACGGAGGCTTGTTAATTAAAAGCAGAGCACAATCAGCTGCTGGGAAACACAAATAATTCCTGCAGAAGGAAGCAAGAGCCTGAGGCATGAGCACAGAATGGTGCCGTTAATACAGCCTCGTAAACACCAACCCACCCTCTCACAGCTCAGGACCATTACACCGACAAACACCGACAAACCGTCACCGCATTTCATTCCTTTTCACAAGTTCATCTAGATAATCCACAAATGGAGTCACGTCCAATCTTACGCCTCCAGAATCAGCACCAGATTATTCACCACATACTCCCTGTCAGAGTAGATTATCACTGTGCTGGCGGTTTATGGATTGTGTGAAACATCACTCACCTGGCTGCTTCATTCATTGCAATCCCACAGCCACAGATAACCTCTCCTTCAGTTTAGCGTTTAGAAATGTGGCTTTGTACACGTTGAACAACCTCACACAAGGTCAAGTTGTGGCAGGATTATGTTGATTTGGGCCAACACACAATGACAAATCCTCCCAGTCTCCACAAGTCACCTGGATAACACTAACCCGGATATCCCTGATCCTAACCCCAACCTCAACCCCAACCCTAACCCGGATATCTTTAACCCCAACCTGGATATCCCCAACCGTAACCTGGATACCCCTAACCCCAACCCTAACCTGGATATCCCTAACCCTAACCTGGATATCCCTAACCCTAACCTGGATACCCCTAACCCTAACCTGGATACCCCTAACCCTAACCCGGATATCCCTATCCCTAACGCAAAGATGTATGCAGTGCTGCAGTTCGTGACAGTGCATCTGATCAACTGCTTCTCACCCGTCAATAGGCTTAACATAATCGTATTGCACAATGTCAATCTGAGTTGTTCTGCTGTTGTTGAACAAAATATTGATGCAATGCTCCCTGTGCTGGCCTGACACACACTCGTGGTTGGCAGAATCAGTTCAAGTTCAAGTCTTTTATTAAAAATATATATTGTCTAACTGAAGAATTCGACAACTGCCAAGACACACAAAGCCGACTATAAGAGACTTGAACTCAATGTACCGTCCCATCAACTGGAGAGTGGTGTACAAGGACAACATCACTCACTCCTACCTGGATCCCACAGCACAGGTGAAACCCGTCTCACCTGGTCCCATTCACAAATACTAACAGCAGTGACGGAGCCAGTCTCAGCATCAAACCCATAATCAAACGCAGACTATTTACTCAACCGTTAGAGAGCCAAACTCAGCTTAGAGACAGACCAGGGAAGTACAGTGGCTATGAAGATGGAGCAAGTCAATGTTCATGGACCTTGCACTCTTATCCACGAGCCTACACCTGCATTTACGTAGCTCCATAACTTCATCTATACATCCTAATAATTTCATGACTGAGCCATCTCTTTTGAACTATGGTTTACAAGCAAACACTCGAGATAGATCACACACGGCATCGTCCAAGAAACAGCAATTAATTAATAAACAGATAAGCTATTTTTGGCAATAGTTAAAAGGATGAGGATTGGCAAGAATGAAGCAGAGTCTCTCTTGTTCTTCCTCCAGCACCAGGGGTGTAGACCTGAGTTAAACATCTCACCTAAACGCTGGCACGTCTGGCAGTGGAACATTCACTCGCTCATTACCGCATGCACAGTGGTGCTGGCCAAGATAATAATGCTCTGGTCCCAATGTGCAAGACTCTAACCCACAACTAACTCAGCAAGTGTGTCAGACATGGGCCAAGGCTGAATCTGCAACAATACCACTTGCATTTGAGTATTTGTCCTGAAAATACCACCATACTTCAACGTATAAACACTAACTTTGCCCCAACATCAACTTAGATTTGCACCAGAGTTTAGAGTTGATTCATTGTTATGCAGCAAGATAAATAAAGAACGTTAGATACACCCAGCATCTTCAGCGGGACCAAGACATTCAAGACTTCCCTTTCCACAGATGCTGCCTGACCTGCCGAATGTTTGCAGAATTGGGGTTATGGTGGGGTAAGGGGGGAGATGGGTGGGGGGGGGGGGGGTCAGCAGCTGGTCTAGAGTGCAGGGGGGGGTGGGGTGTGGGTGGGGACGTGGGTGGGTGGGGGTGGGGTTGGAGTCCGCAGCTGATGGGGGGGGGGGGGATGATTCAGTAATGATGATTTCCTCGGTTGAACATCTGGATCCAGGGCGCTGGGACGGAGAGAGATGTGATCACACCTCCAACTCCCACGGCATGTAGCTGCTTTTTAAACCAACACTGTGATTCACAACATTTTTCTCGCTGTTCATTTATGTATTTCTGGTTTTTAATTCTCTTTGACGAATACTAAACCTGTTCCCTAAACACCGTGATCTTTGCAACGCGTAGACTTTGGCGATAACACCTGACAGCGAGCTGAGAGACGGCTGTTACTGGGAGAGTATCGGCAGGGTGCCCGTGGACAGGGCGTAGTCCCTCTCTAACACCACCCGGGCGCGGACGTAACCCCGGAAAAGGGGCAGGCAGCCGGCTCGGGCAGAGCCCTCCACCGCCTGGCACCGTGACTCGTGGATGGCCAGCTTGGCCAGGCCCAGGAACAACCCCGACCAGGACATCGTCAGCCCTACCCTCTCCCCTACGCACAGGGTGTCCGGAGATGAGGATGGTGGGTGTGAAGAGCAGCCAGAAGGCAAGGAGCAGCCCCTTTAGGTATTCAAACAGGGGCTGCAACCTCACACACTCCATGTACACGTGGTACACAGACTCTTCCAGTCCGCAACAGTGGCAGGCGGCTGGCGAGTCTGTGAACCACGAGAGAAACAGGTTGCAGGGAACACCTCGGTGCAGTAGCCTCCACCCCAGGTTCCTGATGTAGAGGGGAGAATCCCTGCGTAGAAGGACCCGCACGCGACCGGAAGGCAAAACTGACCGCCACTTGGTGACCGGACAGTGGACCAAGGCGAGGAGGTGCAGGGTATGGAGGTGGAGCCCGTACCATTGTGGTGACTGCAACTATCAACATCAAGGTCAGAAACTGGACTTTCCTTCAACCAGTCAAATATTAATTCAGTGCCTGCATGAAATAGAACAAGTTGTCCTACAACTTTAGGCTGTGCACGACATACACAAGAAGAAGAAGATGGTGCCTGCATCAGTTGCAGCAAAGGAATGGAATCTGAACACGAGCTTCAGCAAATTCAAATGAGAAGAATCTTCCTCATCCACAGTAACAGTGTAAACTAGGGTCAAGTCTGGGTTCAGCTGGGGGTCACGGACACTGACCTGGGGCTCCCGAGTGGCCCCATCAGTAACGCTGTGTGACGGGATAGATGTCCATCAGGGGCTTACTCCCTTCCCGATGATCGGCCGCAATGTACGTGGTCATCTGGTGTGACCAGCCACGGTGGTCAAGGCTGGCGAACGCCACCGGCTGGCACTGTGGGGCCCACCTTAAAGCTGCCTCTGTGGGACCCACCTTAAAGCTGGCACTGTGGGGCCCACCTTAAAGCCGCCTCAGTGGGGCCCACCTTAAAGCCGCCTCTGTGGGGCCCACCTTAAAGCCGCCTCTGTGGGACCCACCTTAAAGCTGGCACTGTGGGGCCCACCTTAAAGCTGCCTCTGTGGGGCCCACCATAAAGACTGTAGATGTAGATGGACAGGGAGTGGGCAATTGGGGGAACTGCAGATTTGAACATTACCGTCATAACAACGACCTTTCGCACTGGTTTATGGAATTTAAAATGAATGAGGCCATGTTTTATTTTTATTAATCACTGACCAGGATGAATAGACGTCAAATAAAGCAGAACGTTACGTGGCTGCACTAACACGTACATCGACGGCTGAACAGCAACTTAGCCAGAGGTTGCTGCAGAAAAACTCACCTTTAACTGTGATAACATCACACAGTTACAGCTGTGATTCTCAGCTCTGGCAACGCTATAATGCCCCCTGTCTCTGTCCAAACATCACTGGACCACCAGGGGATGTCCCTGTCTCTGGCCAGTGCTGACCACTGGATCACCAGGGGATGTCCAGCTTTGCCTCACACATTGGTCCTGATCGTTTCGGAGGTGGAGGGAGAGGGAGCTGCAAAAATCACGGCCACTTCATTGAAGCAGGTCTCCCCCAACGTGCATTCTAGCAGCCATACTGAACAACACAAAATGGCCAGGGCTTATCATTAAATACAAGAAGGGTCTTGACCTGAAACGTTCCTGTTCCTTCTCTCCAGAAATGCTGCCTGTCCTGCTGAGTTACTCCAGCACTCTGTGAAACGTCACCCATTCCTTCTCTCCAGAGATGCTGCCTGACCCGCTGAGTTACTCCAGCACTCTGTGAAACGTCACCTATCCATGTTCTCCACAGATGCTGCCTGACCCGCTGAGTTACTCCAGCACTCTGTGAAACGTCACCTATCCATGTTCTCCACAGATGCTGCCTGACCCGCTGAGTTACTCCAGCACTCTGTGAAACGTTACCTATCCATGTTCTCCACAGATGCTGCCTGACCCGCTGAGTTACTCCAGCATTTTGTGTCTATCTTCGGTTTAAACCAGCATCTGCTGTTCCTGCCTACACTCCAGTTGTACAAGGCACACTCACCACACCTGCCCTGTACCCCATCTCTGATGCTGGAGCCAATGAACACAGCAAACCTGTCAGCATTCAGGCTAATTCAGGGCGAGCAGGTTGGTTTGTTCCCCTCTTATTTTTACAATACATGCCCCGGTCATGCGTTTCAAACTTGAGCTTGTTTCATTTGTAAGATGACACTCCCGGAGAGCAGAAACACGTCTCTGAACAAACGCTTGTACTTTTTGGCTTTGTTCAAGTGCGTGTCTGTGGCAGACACAGAAATAGAGGTTTGCTGGCCCCAGAAAGCTGTGACGATCCGTCTACGAGTGCGGCCAGACATCAGACTCCTGTCATCACCCCACTCCTGCAGCAGGTTCATGAAACATTAGGCTACAGTTTTTAAAAATACATTTCCTGTCTGCATTTCGCCTTCCCACTGGACATGCATTCTGTCCAGCTGACCACTGGACACAGGCTCTCTCACACCAGCCCACAATCTGGCCAGCTGACCACTGGTCCACTCTCTCTCCCACATTCTGTCCAGCTGACCACTGGACACAGGCTCTCACACCAGCCCACAATCTGGCCAGCTGACCACTGGTCCACTCTCTCTCCCACATTCTGTCCAGCTGACCACTGGACACAGGCTCTCTCACACCAGCCCACAATCTGGCCAGCTGACCACTGGTCCACTCTCTCTCTCCCACACTCTGGCCAGCTGACCACTGGTCCACTCTCTCTCCCACACTCTGGCCAGCTGACCACTGGACACTGGCTGTTCCACACTGCCAGTACCCAATGGTCACTCACTCTCTCGCAAGCTTCTTGCTGGACACTCTCTCCCACATTCTGGCCAGTTGACCATTGGACACTCTTTCCCACTCCAGCCCACACTCTGGCCAGCTAAATGACCATCTTACTGACCAGTTTATCACCTCCACATTTCCACCCTGACCTAAGATAAGGCCAGCCACAAAGGTTAGTATTTTTAAAGCTCCAGCTAAAATTAAACATTATTTCTGGAATAGATAATAAAACTGCTAGTAATTCATGTCATTAACAAATATTCTGCTTCGGGCCAATCCTGTCCCAACAAACGGCCTCACCCCTGGATCTGCTGTAAAACTAATTAAACACATCCCTCCCGGCCACTGCCCAGCATTGAGCCAGCGCTCCGGCCACGGTCACCCTGAAGCCGTGGTGGTGTGGGGGGGGGGGGGGGTGCAGAACCCCTCACATACGGCACCCCCACACCAACCAGCGGCTGCCATCTCGACTTGAAACATCACCCATTCCTTCTCCCCACAGATGTTCGTGGCCGGAGTTTCCATCCCGGGATACGGACAGCGATCGCCCCGTCCCCCGGCCATCTCCCTCCCGCTCGCCCTCACTCTTTGACACTGGCCAGGTGGGTCCGACTGTCGTTACAGTGGAGTGACAGTGTGGTCAGTGCCGGACAGACTGTGGTCACAGTGTGGGTCAGAGTGTCGGGGAGACTGTGGTCAGTGTGGCAGTCATAGACGGACACAGAACTCTGGAGTAACAGCGGGGCCGGGCAGCGTGTGTGGGGACACGGACTGGTCGAGACCCTTCATCAGACTGTGTAGCCGGGTCTCCCGTCCCTTGACCCCACACACGCTGCCCGGCCCCGCTGTTACTCCAGCATTCTGCGTCCGTCTTTGGTCTAAACCCGCATCTGCAGTTTCCCTCCCACACATTCAGCCGGTGGTCAGCCCGTCACTGACCGGACCAGGGCCCCCTCCCCTCCAGGGCCCCCTCCCCTCCCCTCCCCCTCTCTCCCCGGGACGTTCGCTGTGAAGCGGCCACTGGTCACTCGCTCCCGGCGGCTCCAGTCCCCGGTCCCACCTCGTCACCGGCGCCCACCGGAGGGGCCTCGGGAGCGGGGACAGGGACAGGGGGCGGGGAGAGAGTGGAGAGGGAGAGGGACAGGGACAGGGACAGGGACAGGGGGTCGGGTGGGGTGGGGTCACCGGGGTCCGGGATGGAGTTGGGGGAACGTCAGTCAGTCAGTCAGTGAATCTGCAGTGACGGCGCCGCCACCTCAGCGAACCCTCTATCTATCTCCCCTCCCTCACCCTCTATCTATTTATCTCTCTCTCCCCCTCTCCTTCCCCTTCTACTTCTCCTTCCCTCTCCCTTCCCTGTCTCTCACCCTCCCCGTGCCCCCCTCACCTCCACCTCTCTCTGTCTCTCCCGCTCCGGCCGCTCCGCTCTTGTCACCAACTTGCTCCGTCTCGCAGCTCCGCTCCGGCTCATTCGCATCGAACGCACTCATTAGCATCGCACGCACTCATTAGCATCGCACGCACTCATTAGCATACAGCGTAACATTAACATATCGCGCGCTGATTAGCATATCGGGTGTCCCTGGCGCCCACCCTAGGGCGCCCCTCACCCCAGGGTGACACCCACCCCCGGGTGCTCATCACCATTTGGTGCCAATGTGGGACTAGTTTACACCCTGCCTGGTAGATCTGTCAAATGCCCCCCCCCAGGATATTGCCCCCTCATCTCCCCCCCCCCAGGATATTGCCCCCTCATCCCCCCCCCAGGATATTGCCCCCTCATCCCCCCCCCCCAAGTCCAGGTCCATATTGTACCAGTCACCTCTGCCCCAGACTAGATGCCAATGGTCCTAAACCCTGACCCACTGCCCCTGACTGCCGCTCACCTCCACACTGGCCCAATATATTAACCGTCGCCCATTCCCTAACCGTGTCAGTATTGCCTTCATTGTCACGAGCATTAATATCTCACAGACCGTAGAGATCATGACCACATTCCTGCAGCAAATACGTGTAAATAACATCATTTGACACTCTGCCCAATGTGACACTGCACAAGTCCAGCCACAGCCTCTGTACATCACACAACCTCAATCTGACCGCCTACAAATTGGTTCAGATTGTGCAGTCACACCCCCCATTACCAAAGATCACAGTAATTTTCCAGCTGCTCTTCTTTGTACTCTACAGCAGAATGAGTGTTGCTGTTGATGCAAATCAGTCTTCATCGCTCTGCGTTTAAGTCCTTGGTTTATCTTTTAATGTCTAATTGTGAAGTGATGTTTCATTGTGAAATTCTGAAGAAGGGTCTCGACCCGAAACGTCGCCTATTCCTTCTCTCCCCAGATGCTGCCTCACCCGCTGAGTTCCTCCAGCACCTTTGTCTACCTTTACTTGTGAAGTGATGTTTAATTGTGAAGTGATGTTGCTACGGACTTCAGAGTCAAATGGCATGGAAACAATTATAAGCACAAAGTGCTGTAGGAACTCAGAGGGTCAGGCAGCATCTGCGGAGGGAATGGACCAACTTGGGACTGGGATTCACTCCAAAGGTGCCAGCATCTGCAGTTTCTTGTGTCTCCATGGAAACAAAACCTCTGATCCACTGACCATTGGTCTGGGATGTAGGAGAAACCCAGGGCACCGGGTGGAAACCCACACGGTCACAGGTAGAACGTGCAAACTCCACATGTACAGCGGAGACTTCAGGCTTGAAGCCCAGTCCTGGGAGCAGAATCACCTGGATACCACCTTGAGTTAGAAGCAACTGTTTGTGAAGAGATGACAGACAAGGTTATGACAGCGACACTTTCTGGGCAGACCCACCATGGTCAGTGAGCGAGCGGCTACTGTGGGTGGCCTCGGGTGAGGTGGTGGGTGAAGGGCTGAGGAAGAATCAAGGAGCTGCAAATGCTGGTCTACTAAGGAAAGACACAAAGTGCTGGAGTAGGTGAACATGGATAGGTGACGTTCTACAGACTAATTGCAGGGGCAGGACCCCACACCCAACCTACAATCAGTGAAGATGGTTTCCGACTTGAAACGTCACCTATCCATGTTCTTCACAGATGCTGCCTGACCCGCTGAGTTACTCCAGCACTCTGTGAAACGTCACCTATCCATGTTCACTACAGATGCTGCCTGACCCGCTGAGTAACTCCAGCACTCTGTGAAACATCACCTATCCATGTTCTCCACAGATGCTGCCTGACCCGCTGAGTAACTCCAGCACTCTGTGAAACGTCACCTATCCATGTTCTCCACAGATGCTGCCTGACCCGCTGAGTTTCTTTCAGTGGACTGAGGTTTGATGACAGACACCTGAGAGAGAATCCGTTACAGAATTAGTTACAGAGAATGATTGGGACTGATGGGATTACTGTGGGTGCTGGCATCATCTCAATGGGCCGAATATTTTGTTAAATATATGATCCATAAATGTATAAAGTTGTGAGTTTTCAGTACCACAAGAGTCTGTTCAAATACAAAATTGGTGGACAACAGAATTGACCCTTTCCCCTAACTAACTGCTGATGAATAGATGATTCAGCTCATTGACATTCCTGCTACACATATTATGTTCAACGCAGGCCCAAAGTACAATATTGGCCACATACCTACACGAATCAACAAATAGCAGGAATACGCTGAGCACAACTGGACTGATACAGTATATATGCGTCAACTTTTCACTTAGTCAGTCGGCATGACAATAGACAATAGACAATAGGTGCAGGAGTAGGCCATTCAGCCCTTCGAGCCAGCACCGCCATTTAATGTGATCATAACTAATCATCCCCAATCAGTACCCCATTCCTGCCTTCTCTCCATATCCCCTGACTCCGCTATCTTTAAGATCCCTATCTAACTCTCTCTTGAAAGCATCCAGAGAACCGGCCACCACCACCCTCTGAGGCAGAGAATTCCACACTCACAACTCTGTGAAAAAGTGTTTCCTCATCTCTGTTCTAAATTGCTTACCCCTTATTCTTAAACTGTGGCCCCTGGTTCTGGACTCCTCCAGCATCGGGAACATGTTTCCTCATGGAGACAAGCCCTTCAGTCCATGCTGACCAAGATGCCAGTCTAAACCTGTCCCTTTTGCTCAGACTCGGTCCTTTCAACCTTTCCCATTCCAACATTTCTCATGCAGAGGATGAGAGACGTTGGGCAGAGCAGCCGCTGTGTGGTTTGTGAGGAGGTCCTGCCTGGACCACCATCATCACCATCCTCATCATCACCACCACCCCCACCCCACCCCCACCTTCACCACCCACACCTTCACCACCCACACCACCACCCACACCACCACCCACACCACCACCCACACCACCACCCACACCACCACCCACACCACCACCATCACCACCCAGCACGTGACCATGCATGAAGTTGATCAACATGGTGGCACAGCGGTAGAGCTGCTGCCTTACAGCACTCACAGCGCCAGGGACCCGGGTTCGATCCCGACTACGGGTGCTGTCTGTACGGAGTTTGTATGTTCTCCCCGTGACCTACGTGTGTTTACTCCAAGATCTTCAGTTTCCTCCCTCCCCGCCTCCCTCCATCCTCCCCTCCCTCCCCCCTCCCTCCCTCCCCGCCTCCCTCCATCCTCCCCTCCCTCCCCCTCCCTCCCTCCCCCCTCCCTCCCCCCTCCCCCGCTCACTCCCTCCCTCCCTCCATCCCCCCCTCCCCCTCTCCCTCCCTCCATCCCCCCCTCCCCTCTCCCTCCCTCCATAGACCCGTGTTGGACCATGATGGATCCATGATAGACCCGTGATGGACCCCTGATAGACCCGTGTTGGATCCATGATAGACCCATGTTGGACACATGATGGATCCATGATAGGCCCATGTTGGACACATGATGGATCCATGATAGACCCGTGATGGACCCCTGATAGACCCGTGTTGGATCCATGATAGACCCGTATTGGACACATGATAGATCCATGATAGACCCGTGATGGACCCCTGATAGACCCATGTTGGATCCATGATAGAACCATGTTGGATCTATGATAGATCCATGATAGACCCGTGTTGGACAAATGATGGATCCATGATAGACCCGTGATAGACCCGTGATGGACCCGTGATAGACCCATGTTGGATCCATGATAGATCCATGATAGACCCGTGTTGGACACATGATGGATCCATGATAGATCCATGATAGATCCATGATAGACCCATGTTGGACACATGATGGACCCGTGAAAGACCCGTGATGGACCCGTGATAGACCCGTGATAGACATGTGATAGATCCATGATAGACCCGTGTTGGACACATGATGGATCCATGATAGATCCATGATGGACTCGTGATAGACCCGTGATGGACCCGTGATAGACCCGTGATAGACATGTGATAGATCCATGATAGACCCGTGTTGGACACATGATGGATCCATGATAGATCCATGATAGACCCGTGATGGACTCGTGATAGACCCGTGATGGACCCGTGATAGACCCGTGTTGGACACATGATGGATCCATGATAGACCCGTGATAGACCCGTGATAGACCCGTGATAGACCCGTGATAGACCCGTGATAGACCCGTGATGGACCCGTGATGGACCCGTGATAGACCCGTGATAGACCCGTGATGGACCCGTGATAGACCCGTGATGGACCCGTGATAGACCCGTGATAGACCCGAGATGGACCCATGATACCCGTGATGGACCCATGATAGACCCGTGATAGACCCGAGATAGACCCGTGATAGACCCGTGATAGACCCGTGTTGGACACATGATGGATCCATGATAGACCCGTGATAGACCCGTGATGGACCCGTGATAGACCCGTGTTGGACACATGATGGATCCATGATAGACCCGTGATAGACCCGTGATGGACCCGTGATAGACCCGTGTTGGACACATGATGGATCCATGATAGACCCGTGATAGACCCGTGATGGACCCGTGATAGACCTGTGATAGATCAATGATGGATTTCTGTATCTCGGGGATGTTGGCGTGAGCCATGGACATGTGTTGGCGTGAGCCATGGACACGTGTGTTGTACAAGAATGACTTGTGAACCTCACCGAAGCATGCTGGGTCATTGCCATAGAGCAAAGCATGCTGGGTCATTGTGATAGAGTACAGGCCCTTCGGCCCAACTCACCCAATGCTGTTCCACCCACTAATCCATGGTCACTGAAGCTCAGCCTTGAAGATTCACTCAATCTCAGTTCCATTAATTTAAAAGACGGGGTGGACATGTGTAGACATTGAGGCATCTGGCCAGTTCAGCCACCCACTCTATACTGGACAGATGTGTCAGTGTTCACACTAACATGATCAATCACGTGGCCGGTCAAGGTACCTGATCTCCTGACAACACAGGAATATTTCCACCTATTCATTTTTCTGGAGTTTTGCACGAACGTTGACTTGTATTTGATTTTCAGTTTGTTGCCACTTCAGTTAGTAGTTGTGACAGTAATGGAGCAGAGAGTCACCTATCGTCATTCTGATCATGGTTATTGCACAGATGAAGCGGCCATCGGCCATCGTGCAGTGGCCATGGGAACACAGAGAATGACACTGACACTCAGAGCTGGTGACAGAAGATCACTTTGTTTACCACCTGGGGACTTTATTGCACTTTGATGTTTGTGGTGCAGTGAGAATGTTTCAATCTTTAACTTCAAATAGCAGAGTTAATGCCTCCTGTCCAGGACTGCTCTGTGTGCTGGCACCTGCTTGCTGTTGGCCACTCTGTGTCAGGGGAAAGCTGGGTCTCAGCCCAGTCTCCTGCACACGGGACAATCTGGAGAATGTGCAAAGGCATTGAGGACGTTGATAGAAATCTAAATAATATTCTCTCAAAGTAGCTGCGGAAAAAAACATCCGCGATTCCATTCTCACAGCTCAAGATGAAAACCACATCATTTTAATTAAAGTAACGCTTCCTTGAGGGATCATAAAAGACCAAGAGACTCTGCTCCCAAAATAGCTGGCAGCAAACTGCAGATGTTGGAAATCTGAACTCAGAGCAAAGAATGCTGATCGGGTAGGACCTGTGGAGAGAGAGAGAGAGAGACTTTGCCAGTCCCAGCCTTTGTCATTGTTTCTCAACATCACCATCCACAGATGCTGCCTGACCCACTGACTTCCTCCAGCACTTTGTGTTTTGATTAAGATCCCAGCGTCTGCAGTTCCTTGTGTCTTCTCAGCATACTCTTGCATTTGAACTTTACCTGATTAATTACTGCCAACCCAAACTGACACCTCACCTCACCTTCCCATTCACCTTGCAGCAAGTTCCGTCCCAACCCACGCATGAGGAGGTTGTTGATCTAAACCCAGTGTGAAAGAGGAACTGCAAATGTCTCCCACCACCTTGTCACCACAGAGTGAGTGGAGACCTTTACTCCACATCACTGTACTGGGATGTGACAGTCACTGACAACATCTGACAAAGTGCTCAGTAATGCCTATCCCAACACAAGTCATTCCATCCAGCACATGCACAGACTGCATCCTCCTCACCTCAGAAGGAGCGGTGTGTAGAATGGACTGGACAGGAATTGTCTCCCTCAGGTGAGTCTTGAAATAGTATTGGCCAGTCTATTGTTGTGGAAAGTCACACAGGTATCTGATGGATTTGTAGTGCTCCACAACGCAGAGAGTGCAGTGAATTTCTGACCACGATTTCTCGTCAGCTGTCAGTCGTTGACAGAGATCGCAAGTGGCAATATTTCCCACAGAGCTGTCGATTGGATTATATTGACTGCTCTACTTCTCATTTACCAAACTGTTGGAATTCTGGCCGTCTGCTGGAACACGGCAGTAACACACCAGAGAACACGGCTTCACACCAACAGAAACACGCTGACAATTCAATTCCAGACACAAAATGTAAACTACAGAGACCGTAACATTCTCTCGTCTTTAAAATCCAAATATATTCAGCTATAGCTTAGAGATATAGATTCACAACAGCCAACCAAGATGGCCCATCTACTCTAGTCCTACCTGCCCACGTTTGGTTCATTTCCTTCCTAACCTGTCCTGTCCATGCACCTGTCTTTTAAATGCTGTTAAAGTACCTGCCAACTACGCCTCTGGCAGCTCGTTCCATACATCCACCATCCTCTTAATGAGAAAGTTGCCCCACAGATTCCTATTAAATTCTTGCCCCTCTCACCATAAACCTCTGCCCTCCAATTTTTTATTTTCCTTCCCTGGGCAAAAAATCTGTACATTCACCCTATCTATTCCCCTCATGATTTTATACACCTCGATAAGGTCAACCTCAGCCTCTTAAACTCCAAGGATTAAAGTCCTAGTCTGCCCCGACCTCTCCCTGTAGCTCAGGCCCTCGAGTCCCAGCAACATGCTTGTAAATCTCCAGCTTAATAATGTCTTTCCTGAGGCAAAGTTTTCCTATCCATCTCTGTAACTTCCAAGAGTATCCATATCCCTCTCATTCTAATCCCTTTTATAGATGTGGACTCCACTGACAATACCAGCAGTTGTTGCCTCTTACTAGTACCTGTGAACTGACAAGATAGTTCAGCGTCCACCACTGGGTC
Source organism: Amblyraja radiata (assembly GCF_010909765.2). Classification (NCBI taxonomy): domain Eukaryota; kingdom Metazoa; phylum Chordata; class Chondrichthyes; order Rajiformes; family Rajidae; genus Amblyraja; species Amblyraja radiata. The sequence continues at coordinate 40,264,963 of NC_045979.1, forward strand.
TGATGGGTCTGAAGTCACACACACAGAACAGGTAAGGACGATGGATTCACATCCCCGACACCTCACTGAACCAACTCGGCTTTTGTAGTTCAGTAGTTTTATGGCTTCTGGTTTCAGACACTTAATTACTTGAATTTGAATTCTCCGATTATCCAGAGGGATTCAAACTCATTTTGTGGATCAGTGGACCAGATCTCTGGCTGCTAATCTGATGAGTTAATCATCAGGCTGGTGTGCCCAGGATCCATCCTTAACTATGATCCAACCTTCAATCCTGGACTCAAAGTTTTAAATTCCCTTCCTGGTCTTCACCTCCTCGCCAACTTTCCTTCCAAAAGATAAAACCTTCTCAAAGCATCCAATATGCTGATAGCGAAATGCCCGCGATATTTACTGCCTCACTAACGCTATATAAACTGAAATCATCTAAATTTTCGTTGTTAAATTGTCTGTCAGAATCAGGTTGTAAAATATCTAAAGATTTCTGCTATAATGCATTACACATTGTAATCTTGACATTCTGTTTAATGGATAAGGCTGTAAAATTCACTCTTTCCTTGCAAACATAAATATGAAAAATCTTTAATCTTAAAAACTCGTTTGGAAAAAGCAACTGGGAATAAAGTTTATTCAACCAAAGCAAATTGTGTTTCTACCTTGTAGTGAAAACAGAATTGTATTGACTTAACCATTACTTCAATAAACTGCAAACGGAACCTGTTCACATAACCATGTTCACAAAAATAACATCAGTCAACAAGTGCAGGAGTCTTTGTGCTGGTGTTTCTGGTGAGAATTCTGATGTTGCGGTCGGTCGGTACAGGACAGATTGTACTGGCTGTACATGTTTGTACAAAGTGATTGAGGTGTGAGTTAGTTAGTGCTTCACACTGCTGGAGATGTTGATCACAGCACCACCTACAGTCCGGTACATGGTGTACAAACTCTTCCTGTCCACAATGACTTCACCTTCTGCAATGCTGCATTGGTGAACGGTACTCTCAGTGTGGCCTCTGTCTACTCAGCATATCCCCATCCGGACTGCAGAAGGATCCCGACCTGAAACGTCACCTATCCATGTTCTCCACAGATGCTGCCTGACCCGCTGAGTTACTCCAGCACTCTGTGAAACGTCACCTATCCATGTTCCCCACAGATGCTGCCTGACCCGCTGAGTTACTCCAGCACTCTGTGACTGATTTTGTAAACCAGCATGTGCAGTTCCTTGTTTCTAGAGGAGGTCGTGGATGGAGCCTTGTCTAGATGGGGTCTTGATGACCCTACACCTGGCGTATTGTGTCCAATTTTCTTATTTAAAGAAAACTGCAGATACTTACTGGAGGAAGAGTGAAGAGTGAAGACATTTGGTTGATGAGGGGAGATTGAGGTCATTCGGCTTCTGCCCCTGGAGTTTGAGTGGTGGCTGTAGAGAAACATACACATTCTCAGATGGCTTGGCAGGGTAGATACAGGACCAATTGTGTAGAGCTGGGAGCAATACTCTCTGAATTAGGATTCACCATTTAGAACCCAACAGACCAACCAGGTGGTGTCTCCATGGACACAATCACAGGATGAAGGGAATTGATGGATATTGGGGAAGTGCAGCTGAGGTGAAGGATCGGCTGGGATCTCATGGAATGGTGGAAGAAGGGGCAGGGATGAACGCCTGTGTTTCTGCTTCTTGTGTTGTGATACTTGCAGACGTGCATCTGAAGCTCAGCAGCGGGAACTCATTCTGGAGATTGCATCGTAATAATTGTATTGTTCTAAAATTGCTTCTGAACAAAAGATGTGAAACCGATCGCAGCTAGTGCAGTGCCCAATGGCCCGTGTCCAAACTGTGGGAATCTACCGTACCACAGAGACTCAGAATGAGACCATTTGGAGCTTTTCTGGCAAATTAATGTTTCATTCTGCTGTATATTAATTAGCCAGTCTATTTGTCTCTTATCCTTTGGAGAAGTCATTTGCACCTGTGACGATGCAGGGTGATGTAAGTGCAGACAGAACACAGGCTCTGTATTCAGTCATTAGTTGCTGGACCATGACACAAAGCTTGAAACTACGATTGCAGGACATGAATTCTAATCCCAGCACGGCAGCTGGTGAACCTAAATTCAATTAACTCGACAATTTGGATAACATTAGCATCTGATAGAGTAACAAGCTTGGGCGGGCAGGCCACACACATGTACCTGAGCCTCAACACTAATGGTCGATGCCTTATAGAGTTTCCTCTTGCTTCACATCCAGCCGTTGTGAAGCTGATGTCACCGTTCAGGCTGAGCCTCCGCTTGCCCAGGTATCGGAGCAAGGTGCTGGGTTCTCTGTCCATAGACATGTCCACCATGGACATAGAAACATAGAAACATAGAAAGTAGGTGCGAGAGTAGACCACCAGGTCCGTCGAGCCCGCACCGCCATTCGCTCATGGCTGAACACTAAACAGACACACTTACCCACAAACAATAGACACAAGACACAGAACACAAGACACTACCCTCCCCTTTATACCACTATCACCCCTCTCCACCCCAAAAACCTCGTGATCTCCTGGGGGAGGCAAAAAACCGGATAAAAACCCAGGTCCAATTCGGGAAAAAAATCCGGGAAATTCCTCTCCGACCCCAATCCAGGCGATCGACACTTGTCCAGGAGATCACTCAGGTCTTACTATACTAACCATACCTAGGTCCATATCCCTGCCCTCTCCCCGTAGCCCCTTATCCCCTTGGCAGCTAAAAAACCATCTATTTTAGTCTTAAATATATTTAAAGTTTCTGCTTCCACTGCTCCCTGGGGCAGTGAATTCCATAAATTAACCACCCTCTGGGTGAAGAAGTTCTTCCTCATCTCAGTTTTAAAAGAGCCCCCCCTTATTCTGCAACTATGTCCCCTAGTTCTAGTTTCCCCGATCATTGGGAACATCCTCGGTGCATCCACCCGATCAAGGCCCCTCACGATCTTATATGTTTCAATGAGATCGCCTCTCATTCTTCTAAACTCCAAAGAGTAGAGTTCCAGCCTACTTAACCTTTCCTCATATGTCAATCCCCTCATTGCAGGAATTAATCTTGTAAACCTTCGCTGCACTGCCTCCAGGGCTAGTACATCCTTTCTTAAATATGGACCCCAAAACTGTACACAGTATTCCAAATGTGGTCTCACTAATACTGTGTACAGCTGCAGCAAGACCTCCGTGTTTTTATACTCAATCCCCCTAGCAATAAAGGCCAAAACTCCATTGGCCTTCCTGATTGCTTGCTGCACCTGCATACTAACTTTTAGTGATTCATGTACTAATACCCCTAGATCCCTTTGCGTTGCATTACAACGCAGCTCCTCCTCATTTAGAAAATAACTTGCCCTATCATTTTTTTTCCCAAAGTGAATGACTTCACATTTATTAGTATTAAACTTCATCTGCCAAGTTGTTGCCCACTCACCTAGCTTATCTATATCCTTTTGCAGACTCTTCCTATCCTCCTCATCCCCTACTTTTCCTCCCATTTTTGTATCGTCCGCAAATTTTGATATATTACACTTGGTTCCCTCCTCCAAATCATTTATATAAATTGTGAACAACTGGGGTCCCAGCACCGACCCTTGCGGAACCCCGCTAGTTACCGGTTGCCATCCCGAGTATGAACCATTTATCCCCACTCTCTGCTTCCTATTTGTTAGCCAATCCTCTACCCATGCTAATATATTACCCCCAATCCCATAATTTTTTATTTTTAGCAATAGTCTCTTATGTGGCACCTTGTCAAAAGCCTTTTGGAAGTCCAAGTATACCACATCCACCGGTTCCCCTTTATCCACCCGGGTTGTTACTTCCTCAAAGAATTCGAGCAGATTCGTTAAACAGGACTTCCCCTTCACAAAACCATGCTGGTTCTGTCCGATGAAGTCATGTTTATCCAAGTGCCCCGTTAGTGTTTCTTTAATAATTGTCTCTAACATTTTACCCACCACCGATGTTAGACTAACCGGTCTATAGTTACCCGCCTTCTGTTTACTTCCTTTTTTAAATATAGGTGTTACATTGGCCATTTTCCAATCCACTGGGACACGGGTCCATCACGGACACGGGCCCGTCACGGACACGGGTCCATCACGGACACGGACCCATCACGGACACGGATCCATCACGGACACATCACGGACACATGTTCATCACGGACACGGATCCATCACGGACACGGATCCATCACGGACACGGATCCATCACGGACACGGGCCCATCACGGACACGGATCCACCACGGACACGGGACAATCACGGACACGGATCCATCACGGACACGGATCCATCACGGACACGGGCCCATCACGGACACGGGTCCATCACGGACACGGGTCCATCACGGACACAGATCCATCACGGACACGGATCCACCACGGACACGGATCCATCACGGACACGGGCCCATCACGGACACGGGCCCATCACGGACACGGGTCCATCACGGACACAGATCCATCACGGACACGGATCCACCACGGACACGGATCCACCACGGACACGGATCCATCACGGACACGGATCCACCACGGACACATGTCCACCACGGACACGGATCCATCACGGACACGGGTCCATCACGGACACGGGTCATTTCTGCTCCAAACACTCGCTATAACACTGCACCCAATGGCCCATTAAATAATCTGTTAATTCAGCAGTTTTTCAAACTCGCAGAAAGTGATTGCAAATTATTTATAAGGCTTCTTACAAATGTTATTATTTCACCAAATTAAGTTCAGCAACAGCTTGAAGATTTATTGTGATGAAACGGTCACAGCAGTGAGGGAAAACATGAGTGGTGAAAGTGAAGTGAATGGAACAACTGAAAATGCACGGCAGCTGGATGGAGATATCAGTGTCGAACTTTGCCCAGTGGATCGGGTGACAACATTGACAAACTTCTCCCATGTACGTATTATGTTGGGGGTGAAGGAGCAGTTTTGCACCAATCCATGTGTCAGTGTTAATTAACCAATCCTTGCCTCCTGCAATAACCTGAGTGAAATGTCTGTAAATAACTATTTGAGAGCATCTGTTACACTGGAAATTAAGAAATGGACCTAGTCTTGGATTTCAACACATCCATCTCAGAGGGTCAACCTTCCATTACTTATGGAGTTGCCTGGATTAGGGGGCACTGGCCAGAAGAAGTTGGACAGATTTGGATTGTCTTCTGTAGAGTGTTGGCGGCTGAGGGCAAACCAGACAGATGTTTATAAACTGGGTAGGCAGTCAGAACCTTTCTCTCAGGGTGGAAATGTCAAATACTAGACAGCAGAGATCGAAGGTGAGAAGCAGAAAATTTAAATCAAAGTTGTCAGGAGAGTTTGTTTAAACAGAGAACGATAGGTGCCTGGAACATGCTGCTAGAGGAGGTGGTGAGAACAGCTATAAATCTAATGCTGAGAGGACATTGAGACAGACACACAAACAGGCATTAGTTTAGTTGGGAAGGGTGTTATGTTTGGTTCAGACATGTGGGCCATAGGGGCGACATCACAATATTATCAGCGAGTGCTCTGTCCCTCTGCCAATCCTCCATTTCTTTGTCCACTCCACCTCTGTCTCTGACAAGCAGTTTGCAATGAGATCCCCTGACCACAGGTACAACCCGTTGGAACTTTAGTCTCATAGAGTCATACAGTGTGCATACAGGCCCTTCGGCCCAACTTGCCCATGCCGACCACCTTGTCTTGGACCTCTGGTCCTCCTGGACATTGGAATCTTGCCTTGTTGCCCGCAGCTTGCTCATTCTGAAACTGGTCTTTCCATGTGCAGGCTGATTAATGTTAACACAAGTGCAGAACCACGATATTTGGAATTGTTTGTTAATATCCAGTTGCCTCTCCATGGATTGGGGAAGTGCGAGGGGCAATGTCAGTGCAGAAACAGCTGGAATTTCAGCTGCTCACCAAATTCTTCTCCCAGCAACTGGTTGGCAACTGACATATGAAGTTAGTAGCTGCTTAATTGATAGTAGAACCAGTAATCAAAGCTGCAAACCTCTCACACAACATTAACCAGACAAATCAGAAATCTATAACACTAGAGGAGACAACAGAGTGAACAGCTGAGCATCTGCTACCAACAATGCACATATTGTCCCTGCACCACAAGTGTCATTTCCCACTGCTGTGTATTCATGTTGGTTTTGTATCATTGGATAACATGAGCTACAAAAGTAGCACCTTGCTCCACCATTGTCACCCAAACTGCAGCATTCTTGCCAATTCTTACATCTTCACAAAGATTCTGCTGTGGACCTTTCAGGAGAATTCTTTTATACATTCTCTTCTTCTTGTGTATGGCGTGCACAGCCTAAAGTTGTAGGACAACTTGTTCTATTTGATCTTGTTTGATTGTGCACGCCGGGTTGATTGCATTCGTTGAAACGGGGCGGGCAGACCACGTGAAGGTTGCAATCTCCCACCCCTTTTATACATTCAAAGCCCCTTAGGCCAGAGTACATTGTCAGTCCTTCAATCTCCTTGAGAAGGTGGGAGTGAGACATCACTGTATTCCTAATGTGGGGAGTAAGTTGCTGAATTTACGTAGACCATGAAACATAGTACAGCACAGGAACAGGCCATTCGGCCCATATTGGCTGTGCCAAACATGATGCTGACCAACTCTTATCTGTCTGCACATGATCCAAATCCTGATCACCATACTCTGTGTAAAAGACATGCCCCACACATCTCCTTTAAACGTAGTTCCTCTCATCTTAAAGTTATGGCCTCTAATAGTTCCTCCTGGGAACAGGTTCTGACTTCTATCAAGTCTCTCCTCAACCTCTGGTGTTCCAGAGAAAACAATCCAAGTCTGTAGCTAATCTGAGCTTCTGGTCACCGGTGAGCTGGAGAGGCGGTGGTGAAGCCGGTGATAGTAACGCCTTCACTCATCACACTTCTCAGTCTGCCGTCTTATTGTCCTGGAGTCATCGAGTCACACAGCACGGAAACAGACCCTTCGGCCCAACTCACCCATGCAGACCAAGCTGCCCCATCTACACTAGTCCCACCTGCCTGCATTTGGCCCACATCACCCTAAACCTGTCCTATCCATGTACCTGTCCAAATGTATTTTAAATGTTGTGATAGTCCCTGCCTCAACTACCTCCTCCGGCACCTTTTTGCCCACTATTGTTATGTGTTATATGTTATTTCTTCAGGAATTCCGGAGATTCTACAGATGGTTTTTGCAGCTCAATCCGTGAAGGGAGACAACATACATTCGTCGAGAGACGGAATGGGTGACGTTTTGTGTCGCGACGCCTCTTCAAGAAGGGTGAAGAAGGGTCTCGACCCGAAACGTCACCCGTTTCTTCTCTCCAGAGATACTGCCTGTCCCACTGTTACTCCAGCATCTTCTGTTGAAACCGGCATCTGCAGTTCCTTCCGACACACGTGGACACCGTGTCTCTGAGCCGTTGCAATGGGATCTGTGTGATTCCAGGGGCACCATTATTCATTGTAATCTCATTAGCCTGTTCCAGTCCCAGTCCCCGTGATTGAATGAGCCACAATAACTCATGATAATCATTTCATAATCTAACGATCTTTTAAGTGAACAATTCTTTTAACATCTGCCCTGACGATTCTAGAGCTAATCCTAAATTTATGCCCTATTTTTACTGACTCACTAATCATAAATATCTTCTCAACGTCAGTTAACGCAGCCTCTATTCCCTCCTCCCCTTCCTCCACTTGTGCCGTTATAGTTTCCCAACTTGCTTAATCTGCTCCACTATCCACAGGAAGATGCTTCAAGTGAACCCAGTTACAACTGGAGCCTCTCTGCTAGCGCTACCCACTCCTGTGTGTGAGCGTGTGAGCGTGTGTGTGTGTGTGAGTGTGTGTGAGTGTGTGTGTGTGTGTGAGTGTGAGCGTGTGTGTGTGTGTGTGAGTGTGTGTGTGTGAGTGTGAGTGTGTGAGTGTGAGTGTGTGTGTCTGTGTGAGTGTGTGTGATTGTGTGTGTGTGTGTGTGTGTGAGTGTGTGTGTGTGAGTGTGAGTGTGTGTGATTGTGTGTGTGTGTGTGTGTGTGTGTGTGTGTGTGTGTGTGTGTGTGAGTGTGTGTGTGTGAGTGTGAGTGTGTGTGAGTGTGTGTGTGTGTGAGTGTGAGTGTGTGTGTGTGTGTGAGTGTGTGTGTGTGTGTGTGTGAGTGTGTGTGTGAGTGTGTGTGTGTGTGTGTGTGTGTGTGTGTGTGTGTGTAAGTGTGAGTGTGTGAGAGTGTGTGTGTGTGTGTGTGAGTGTGTGTGAGTGTGTGTGTGTATGATTGTGTGTGTGTGTGTGTGTGTGTGTGTGTGTGTGTGTGCTGTCAGAGGTCGTTGACCCCACATTACACTGAATGTTTCACTACCCGTTCCCATTTGCTGTAATTCCCCCGATTGGTTGATCAGCATCTTGGCAACATCTGCACCAGCCTCATCTCCCCATCCCTCACATTCCTGCCCAGCTCATTACATTTGTCACAAACACTGTTGGAATGTTTCTCCAAGGTCAGGCACAGATTTGCTTTTGTGGAGAATTGCAAGATATGACCCTTGTTTTATTTTTCATACTGTAGGCAGTCTCTTCAGATGCAACCTCTAACCAGGGACGTTACCTACCGGGTTAGTCTGAGAATCAACGTGTACATCCCCTTCTGTTCCCTGTTACTTCCACCAGGTCCGAGAAATAACCTGTCCGGGTAAGATGTCTCAATGAGCTCAGCCCCCTGGTTAACTGAAGATGGACACAGAGTGCTGGAGTAACTCAGCGGGTCAGGCAGCATCTGTGGAGAACATGGATAGGTGACGTTTCACAGAGTGCTGGAGTAACTCAGCGGGTCAGGCAGCATCTGTGGAGAACATGGATAGGTGACGTTTCAGGTCGAGACTCTACTTCATGATGCATGTTTCACCAACAGTTCCTGCACTGGGATCTGCATTTCAGGCTTATCTGGGGAACATATTTAATTCCTGTGCCAGTACGTCTTGAGGTCTAGTATATTAATATTCCAGAGCCGAATGTGATGATGGGTCATTGTGGAGTAAAAGGCCACAGGGCTTCATGTGATCAGTGATTAGTCACCGCCTGACCGATGTCTGGCCAACCATTGTCATCTACCCAGAACTTTGTTCTCTCTATCTAGAAACAGTTTCAATTAACTGTTAATATACATTTAATTATGCTGTCCATTAATGTGAATCTAGTAGATGCAGATGCAGATTGAGGTTGGACACAAATACCTGGACTAACAGGGTGGCATGGAAGCACAGAGGTATAGCTATTGCAAAACAGTGCCAAAGACCCGGGTTCAATCCTGACTACTGATGCTTGTATGGAATTTGTACATTCTCCCCATGACCTACATGGGTTTTCTCCAAGATCTTCGGATTCCTCCCAGACGTACAGGTTTGTAGGTTAATTGGCATTGTATATTAAAAAATGTAAAATTGTCCCTTGTGTGTGTCGGGTAGTTTTAATATGCGGGGATCGCTGGTCGGTGCAGACTCGGTGGGCAGATGGGCCTGTTTCTGCGCTGTATCTCTAAAATTAAACTAAGCTGAACTCAGCGGGACAGGCAGCAGCACTGGAGAAAAGGAATAGGTGACGTTTTGGGTCGAGACCCTTCTTCAGACTGAGAGTCAGGGGAGAGGGAACCGGGAGATATGAAAAGGTTCATAAAACAATGGAAGTGCTTCGTTCCACATCAGAGGAAGGAAAAAAACACAACTGAACCATGACCAAAATTTCCAACAGCTTACAAGGATATTTATATGGGCTAATCTTACTCAAGGAGTGGAGTTTTACATACAGTATTACACCAGCATTTTTTTGCTTACAAATATTCAGTTGTATTCTGTGGCAGTTTTATGATCAGCCATGATCATATTGAATGGCGGTGCAGGCTCGAAGGGCCGAATGGCCTACTCCTGCACCTATTTTCTATGTTTCTATGTTTCTATATGTGGCTGTGATGTCCTGAGCTCCAGCCGGCTCCAGTACTTACAATGTCTGTCACAGAGAGTGCTGGACATATTCTCCCAAACTTGCTCATTCTGATACCCACAGTCTGTCCAGCCCCATCACCTCACCAAAGTCCCCACTCCTTCCTCTCAGTCTACATGGGTTCAGCTTTGCTCACCTGGTTATAGGAAGGATCCCATGCAAGTTGGAAAGAATGCAAAGTAGGTTTACAAGCAGACAGACACAAAATGCTGGAGTAACTCAGCGGGACAGGCAGCATCTCTGGAGAGAAGGAATGGGTGATGTTTCGGGTCGAGACCCTTCTTCAGACTCAGGTTTACAAGCATGTTGCAAGGACTCGAGGGCCTGATCTACAGGGAGAGGGCAGGCTAGGACTTTATTCCTTGGAGCGTAGGAGGATGAGGAGTGATCTTATAGAGGTGTATAAAACGTCAGGGAAATACATTGGGTAGACGCACAGAGTCTCTTGACCAGAGTAGGGGAATCAAGAACCAGAGGGCATAGGCTTATGGTGAGAGGGGAAAGATTTAGGAACATGAGGGGCAACAGTCGTGAAGTGGCCGCTTGGATACCAACTCCCACCCTTGCCACCACTAACCACACTGACCCCAACCCTAATGTTGGTTCACAGTGAGGTAGGTGGGGGCTGGAGACATTGCAAGGGGATGTGGACCTGGTACCTCCCACCTTTGCCACCACTGAGGTAGGTGGGACCGGAGACATCGCAAGGACATGTGGACCTGGTAACTTTAACCACAGTGGTAATTACAAATTCCCTCAAATACAAACAGAAATGCCCAAAAGTCAGCCCTAACTTCAGGAAACAGAGATCACGTTGGAATAAATGCCATTGATGAAACGTGATGGATTGCACTTGCTTCTCAAGATGCCACGGGTTGAATTAACCAAAGCTTTAGTCCCACAATCACAGCTGGTTATCTTTATCTCCACAGAAGCAAGTGAGATCCAGAACGAGGTGGCAGCAATGTTGTGAGTGTGGTCATCGATGGTGAACATATTGGTCTGTAATTCATCAAACCTTGACTGTATCCAGTGTTAATCTTTCACGAACAAAACAACTGCGTACAATTCTGCTGACTTATCGGCAAGTTAAGTGAATCCTAATCATGTCATGCACTGTTTCAAAGAGTTTCACAATAAATCTCTTCACACAAGGCAGAGATTCATTGAGTTGTACAGCATGGAAACAGGCCCTTCGGCCCAACCACCATGCCAACCATGATGTCCCATCTAAGGTAGTCCAATTTGCCTGCATTTGGCCCATCTCCCCCTAAACGTTTCCTATCCATGTACCCATGCAAATGTATTTTAAATGTAGTTATAGTCCCAGCCTCCGTGTGAAAAGGTTATTCCTCAGTTTCCTATTAAATCTTCCCCGTTTTACTTTAAACCTATGCCCTCTGGTTCTTGATTCCACTACTCTGTGTAAAAGACTAGTAAGATTAAACGAGAACTTACCAGTTTGAAGTTTGATCGTTATTTTGTGAGGAGTAACGTTGAGGGATTACGTGAAGAACCCCGCCAGGACGCATGCGTGTCATTCTTCAAAGCAGCGGTGTGAAATCACAGATAACTGTAATGACTAAACATAGTAAGATTAGAGAAGAGATACCAGTTGAGTATATGATCAAGGGTGGGAGCGGAGGGCACGTATTCCCTCAACGTTACTCCTTTAAAAAATAACGATCAAACTTCAAACTGGTAAGTTCTCGTTTAATCTTACTATTTTACTTCGGAGTCACGTGAGTGACTACGTGAAGATTTTAAAGCTCTGTGATTTCATGCCGTGGAAACGAGTCCATGCATCACATCTGCCTTGATTATGGGGAGAATAGTGTTAACATCATTAGACATCAATACGATATTGAAAACCCAACGATAAATATATTAACACCAAATTATAGCCCCTATTTATGGGGTAAATTATATTACAGAACTTAAAATTGTTTCTGCAAATGTTCCAGGTTCAATGACTGGTTTGTTATAAAATCGTTGGAAAGTTTTCTCCGTTGACCATCCTGCTGTCTTGAGGATTTGGTCCATAGGAACATCCAACTTCATAGCTGCCGATGTAGCTGCAGCCCTGGTGGAGTGAGATTTAAAAATGCTAGTGTCTACTCCAGCCTTTATTAGGACCTGTTTTAGCCATCTAGAGATGGTCTGGACTGTCACTGTTTTGAGTGGCTGTTTGTAGCTGATTAAAAGTGACAATTCTTTCCCTCTGATGATCTTAGTATACTCCATATATAATAGTAAGTGTGTTACAATACAGAGACGATCATCTGTCGGGTAGGCTCTGAATTCTGTTTTTAGGCCTGCTGACCCCTGTCTGTTCTGTTTGACTAATTCATTGATGTGAAAAGTTAAATTTCCAGATGAAATAGTCATGTTGTCCAGCCTTAGTTTCTGTAGTGACTGGACCCTATGTGCCGTGACCAAGGCCATCAGCATGACTGTTTTCGTAGTCAGTTTCTGTAGGGACAGAGCTGTAGCTGGAGACCAGTTTCTTAACATGGTCAGTAAAATGCTCACATCCCATATTTGGGAGTACCTGGTTCTTGGGGGATTAACATTAAAAATGCCCCTCATGAGTTTGGTTACCAGGGTGTGTCCCAACAGAATGCCGCTCTGTTCCTTGCCACAGGTATGTTGACAGAGCACTTCTGGCGCAGTTGATGGCACTATGACTGAGCCTCTCATCGTAATGGAGGCTTGCCAGGAATTCCAGAACAGTTCATAGATCTGTGGGTGATGTTTATTGTTGTGGCAGTACTTCCCATTTCTTGATGACACCAAGTACTGTTTTTTGGTGGACTGTCTGTGGGCCGCTGAAATAATATCCACTGTTCGGTCCGTCAGTCCCAGGTGTAGTAGAGGTGCTTTCAAACTCTACAAATTAATAGGTTTATATAATTATGACATGGGTAACTTCCCTTTGTTGCGGGATGAACCAGTAAATTAGGTCTATGATGGATGGTGATGCATGGTTCTAATAGCATGTCGAGTATCACCGGGACCCATGGTTGAGTAGGCCAATCGGGTACTATCAAAATACCAGACGCGGAGTCTTGCTGTATTTTCCTAAATACCCGACTGATGAGGCAGAAAGGAGGGAATGCATAAATAAACAATATCCCCCAATGCAGCGAAAATGCATCTGTTGCCACTGCCCCAGGTTCTGGTTCCCATGAACATAATTCGATAACTGGTGTGAGCCTGGATGCGAATAGGTCGATATCTGGTGTTCCATACCGTGCTGTAATTTCAGCCAATACATTTTTATCCAACATCCATTCAGTGTTTTCATTGAATTTGCGTGACCTGTTGTCTGCCACTAAATTTAGTTTACCTGGTAAGTAGGTAGCTGATATCCAAATATCTCTCTCTGGATACACTATTGCCAGATTGTGTTGGCCAGATTGTCACATAATGTCGATTTGTTTCCACCCATATGGGTGATATATGCTACCACGGTGGTGTTGTCAATTTGTAGTCTAACATGCTGATGATATAACACAGAACAATATGACTTAAGGCCATGGAATGCACTTAACATTCCCAGGTAGTTTATGCACAGTGTTTGTAATAATGATGCCTCCTGTGCATTCCATCTCCCCCACAGCTGGAGATGGAATTGGTAGCACCCCATCCAAGTGCACTGGCATCAGTTTGTAGTTCCATAGACGGGTAGCTGATAATGTTTGGATTGGAACAATGCCTAATGTTATCTTTCCACCATTTTAGTTCCATTATGGCCTCTATTGGTAGCTTCATTGGTCTGTCAAAATGACCACCATAATTTTTGAGTGCTCGTATTTTAGCCCTCTGTAATTTTTGATAATGTAAAGGTCCGATTTGTGTGGCTGGAAACGCAGCCACTATAATGCCAATTATTCTTGCTACCAGTCTGATGGATGGTTTTGTGATGTCAATGATTTTGCTGCAAGCCTCCATGAAGGCTGTAACCTTTTCTTTCGGCAAAGTCACTGACATGTGAACTGAGTTAAGGGTGAACCCCAGATGATCCATTGTGTTAAATAACATCTGTGGTCACCTCTAATGGGTACTGTATAGTAAGCATCTTTTAAAACGATGCTTGCCATGTAGTAACCTAGGAAACCAATTGCTTAGCAGTAACAAAGGTTTCCATCTAGTAATGAATATATAGTACGAATTTATTCAAATTAGTCAAATCTATGATGATGCGGCAACCACCATCTTGTTTATGATAAAGATATTGGACTCGAATTCCTGTGATTTGTGTTGGGTTTCCTCCATTACTCCTTTTTTATAAGGCCACTGTAGTTCAGCATGCGCTTTTGATTTTTCTTTGCCTGTAAGCACGAACATTCGGTTCGGTACATGCTGATCTGGAGGATTATGTTTTTGTATAAATTCTATGGAATAACCCTATACTTCTGAAAATATAAGTGTCGGTAGTTAATTTATTCCATGCATCCAGATAGAATTGTAATCTTCCACCAACCTCGTAAGGAACCAGACCCACCTACCTCCATGGTTACTATTGGTAGGTTTGTTACTTTTTCGGCATCCTCCGTGGACGTTGAGGCGCAGGTGTCTGGATCTGTAGTTGGGTCGGTGTTGAGGGTTAGCGCATTCCCCAGGAAGGCCGGTCTGGGCCATGGCCTAAAAAGACCGATGTTGAGTGTTCCTGGCCTTTGTGCTTTCACCAGTTTGTCTTGGCCGACTGGGGTGCTTTTTCCTGCCCGAAGTAGTTTTTAGACGTTGCTTTAATGAGCCCCAGGGTTTTACCCTCTTCGTCAAGTTCTTTTACCTGTTTTGATAAGTTGCCTCCAAATAGTAATATTGGTGGCTTGGAGGTTCCAGGTTTGCATAGGCCTGCAAATTAGGGTCTAAAGCCGGTTGGATGGCACTTTTTCCTAATACTGTTTACTCGTATTGGTAGTTGCAAAATAAAGTCAGTGCATCCTGGTGATCTTGTGTCATGTCTTTTTTGTTTATTGTGCGGGCGAAAACCGTAATTCCCGCTGTTAGGACTTTCAGAACTTTCTGTAGTTTCAAGTCCCTGGCTCTGATTGAGGCTCTGACATGTTTTCAAATACACTGGTTGACACTGGGAACATTCAGTGTTTTGCAGTTCTCTGGTGGTAAGTGTCTTGCTGTGGTGTCCAATAATGCCTCTCCTTATAGCTGGTTGAATGACAAGTAGTCGATACTTGCAGCTATTTTAGGTTCCAGGTTTTGGCCAGTTTGGTCGGGTTGAATAAACTGGGACACCATATCCAATAGGTTTTCTTGCACCCCATGTGCACTAGGGGTATGTTCTGCACCCCTCTTCAGGGTCAGCCCAGAATTGACCCCCTGTACTCCCCTCTGATGAGGGAGAAACACTGTGCAGCCCTACAAGAGGTACTGCTGTAGGACTTACTATCTGCCCACTGTGACTAGTCTCCATCTCCCGGAGCCTGTCACTTTGGAGTATTTGCTCCAACAGCCGCTCCAACTGGCTCCAATGCTCTCGGGCACTGGCCACTCGCGGCTGCTCCAGTTCCTGCAGCCACTCCAACCGGCTCAAATGCTCACGGGCACTGGCCGTCGGGGCTGCTCCTGAAGTCGCTCCTGCTCCAGTTCCTGCAGCCGCTCCAACCGGCTCAAATGCTCACGGGCACTGGCCGTCGGGGCTGCTCCTGAAGTCGCTCCTGCTCCAGTTCCTGAAGCCGCTCCAACCGGCCCCAATGCTCACGGGCACTGGCCGCTCGCCGCTATTCAGAGTCGGACTCATCGGAGTCAACGACTCTGTTAGTTTTTTGCTTCGCTCTACCGCCCGGCCGTGGCCGGTGCGGGAGCGAAGTCGGGCACAGCTGTTCCCATTGCGGGAGATTGGCGTGCCGTTGGCTGCTGCTGCTGGCTGCCCGCAACTCCGCGGTTCTCCCCCGCCAGCTTTTTCGCAGCCTTCGTGGATCTGGTCCATGTCTCCACCTGTAAGGTAAGTGGAAGGAACGCAGAGTCTCCTTACCTGCTGTTCCCGGCTTTCAAATTCTGCCGCTAAGGGGAACGTCGTTCCCCCTGCTGTGACTCGTTGCAATGCATGTAGCGATATGACACGCATGCGTCCTGGCGGGGTTCTTCACGTAGTCACTCACGTGACTCCGAAGTAAAATGTACATTCACCCGATGTATTCCCCTCATGCCCTTATACACCTCCATAAGATCACCCCTCAGCCTCCTGTAATCCAAGGAACAAAGTCCTCGCCTGCTCAACCTCTCCCTATAGCTCAGCCCCCCATGTGCTGGCAAAGTCCTTGTAAATCTTCTCTGCACTCTCTCCAGTTTAACGACAACATTGGCCGCAGTACTCCAAACTTGGAATCAGGGCAATGATATTTGCTGTTTCATGTCAACTTGATTTGCACATTTTCATTGTTAACGATGATGCAGTTTGTTTATTGTAGCCTTAAGAAAGAATTAGAAAATAACTCACAAAACCAACAGTTAAAGACATTACAATAGACAGAATGAAGGAGAGATATTTAACTCCCCACACGTTCAATGTTGAGCTCTGATGTAGGATATTTGTGGGAGATGTGATTGTTAACGCTAACATATTACAACATGTCAGACCTGGTAGCTAGTCACGCCAAGAACATGGTTACATCATGACACATATTCCAAGATACTAAGCTCATAGACTAGCAAATCCTCTGGAGAACTTCAGAACCAACCAGGAGTGGACAGTACGGCCTCTGGAATCCAGCTGTTCAATGAGATGTTCCAAAATCTCCCCATACACTGATTTCTCTGCAAGTTTTTAACCGACCTGTCTCAGCCCTGCATTCATTCACTGACTCATCTCCTCTGTCCCCAGAGCTGGACAATGCCAAAGACATGACCCTCCATCTCCTCATCTCAATCGTTACTGTGTGCCCCTTTATTTAGGAACAATGCCTCTGGTTCTAGACACCCTCACCAGGTGAAATACCCTCTCAGGATCCACTCTGGTAATCCCCTCTGTAATCTCATCGATCACAATCTCTCTCATTCTCCAATGAGTTGCAGCCAAACCTGTCCCACACGAGGATGAGGCATCCCCTAAATGTGAGATGTTTCTGAAGTTCTTGAGGGTTTGCGGTCTCTGAATGAGGTAATATCTTGGAATGGCTGTCATGAAGTAAGCGTGTTCTTGGCATGACGAGCTCCAAGGTCTGACATGTTGTCAGGTGAAATGTTGACATTACCAATCACACGTCCCACATCTACCCTACGCCATCGCTCGATGTTGAGAGTGTGGGGCAGTAGAGATCTCCCCTTGGGATCATCATTCTCTAAGTTGTCTCCATTGCAAACATGTCCCACCTTAATTAAACCAGGTGGTGGTGTAACCCAGTGCTGGGACCTGTGCCTTTACAGTGGCACCAAACTCCCTCACAGTTTTACACAATCCCCTTACAATAAAATGCACATAAAGCAACAGTCTGCAAAAGCAGATGCGATTGGCTTCTTCCATGAAGTACACTTTTATCAAAAATACTTTTGAAACATTTCTGTTTATTGCTTGGAGTGTTTCGGTGATCAGACTTCCCAAGTGTTGTTCTGGTTCAGTTTGAGACTTCCCAAGTGTTGTCCTGGTTCAGTATGAGACTTCCCAAGTGTTGTCCTAGTTCAGTATGAGACTTCCCTAGTGTTGTCCTGGTTCAGTATGAGACTTCCCACGTGTTGTTCTGGTTCAGTATCGAGCTGTACCTTCCTGCTCTGTGGTTCTCATTGGCCGGGCCTCACAAACAGTGCAAGAAGGGAGGAACTATTAACGTACAAACACAGCTGTGAGAGACACAACGATGAAGGTTTGGGTGGAGTAGACTATTGGAAGGTCAGGCTAGAACTCATTACAGGATGAATCATTCAGAGAAATGCTTCTGCTGAGCTGAGCTTCAGCTGTGAGATTCTGACCACAACAGAAGGTCCTCTTCACCCAACATCAAAACACAATGAGCTGGAGGAACTCAACAGGTCAGGCAGCACCCGTGGAGGGAATGACCAGGCCACCCTTCTTTGTTATGGAACCCTTCATTAAACTGCAGGGGGATATTTAAACTCTCCATACTGTTCAAATTGCAACAAATCTCAGATCCTAGTTTGTGATGATAATTATTCTCTCCAATCTAAATCTTCTAGGCATCTAGGTTTATAGTTCTTTATGTTCTCAGTTTAATCTACATGCTCCAGAACTCTTGCTCTCTGCCACCATCAGATATTTCACATGTTCAGCTTGTCTCTGATCTTCATTGATGTTCAGATGTTTACATTCTCTGATGTTGAATATCCTCATTGATTATTCTAAACATGGTAGAAAGTAAATGTTCAAAGTCTAAGTTATTGATTAAGGAATAATTCACAACTGTTAAACCTGACCAAGGAGTTTGCTGAGAAAATGCTCAACCTCCCTGACATCAGGTGAGAGCAAAGTCTTGCTGGGACTGAACCGCAGGGTCACAAGGGCTGGAGTAACCTCTGGTTAATTGCTCCAGTCTCAATCTGTACAGGACTCACTTTAACTTCAGGTAATCTTTTACAAAGTTCATGCTGTTGTGATGATCCTCGTGGGTTACCCTGTCTTCACTTTCCTTATCAATGGTTCCTCTTTGCTGAGCTCCCTGCTTATTCTGACAACATTATAGAGTGTTCCTTTTGACCCAATGCCATCTTTAACTGCTCTTGACTGTGGCAGCTGAGCCACTTCTGTTGTTTCTGAGCCATGCAGTGATATTCATTTTTTGTCAACTATCAATGAATTCTTTAAATATTAACTGCAGCATTTGTTACTGTTCCTACAATTTAATGTAGCTTCTAGTCTATAGTAGCCCCTCTCATGTAAGACTCTGACAACATTCTGTCCTTCGCGATCATCCCGCAATCAGCGGTCAATGAGCCTGAGGGGGGGAGGGGAAACAATGATTGACCCGGCATGGGGGGCCACTGTGAAGAACAAGGGGGACCCAGCGTGGGGGGGGCACTCTAGTTTTAGAATCCTCTGCCCAGGGGATAAGTTTGTTTGTTTGTTTGTTCGTTCCGGTGAAGGCGCTGTGCACACGGCCAACAGTCGCTTGTCTTTTTCTGTTTGTTTTCACTTTTAATTCCAAGTTTTCATGTACCTCGTTGTGTTGTGATTGTCGGCAGAACAATTCACCCTCCGGGGATGAATAACGTTTATTCGTATCGTGATATGGGATTCTATGGGATTTTAAGTGTTAGGTTATAGTGGGGATATAAGGGGGTGGCGGATGGAGTTATGAAGTGTGGCATGGGAGCGGTCAAGTTACAAGAGGAAGGCTCACAGTAAGTGGCCGGGTCATTAGCAGTATTGTTGTACAGAGGGATCTTGTAATGCAGACACACAATGCTGGAGTAACTCAGTGGGACAGACAGGCAGCATCTCTGGAGAGAAGGAATGGCTGATGTTTTGGGTCGAGACCCTTCTTAAGGTTGAGAGTCAGGGGAGAGGGAAATGTGAGATATAGACGATGATGTGGAGAGATAAAGAACAATGAAGGAAAGATACAGTATGCACAAAAGTAACGAGGATAAAGGAAACAGGCCATTGTTAGCTGTTTGTTGGATGAGAACGAGAAGCTGGTGCGACTTGGGTGGGGGAGGGATAGAGAGAGAGGTAATGTGGGGGTTACTTGAAGTGAGAGAAATCATGATTCATACCACTGGGCTGTAAGCTGCCCAATCAATATATGAGAGGCTGTTCCTCATGAGGCAGGTGCAATAACAACACTGATGCACCATTTGGACAGGTAAATGAATAGGAAAGGTTATTAAACGGCGGAGTTATTTTAGCAACGTGAGTCAGGTTAGTTGCTGCCTTTCCCAGCCTCTGGTTCATGGTGCCTCTGCAGGGACGCGTTCCCCGTTGTTTCCAAAGGACAAAGACTGCAGTCACGTAGCTAAACTGACCTCTCCCTCACTGTCAAACACACACAATCTCCCTTACGCCACAACCCTTGCCTTTATCAATTATACTATTTGGTTTCATAACTAATGCCATAAATTTGTATAGTCTGCAGATAATGGCGGGCTGAGGGTTAGGAACTGTATTTCATCAGGTTTTTGCTGGAAGTCAGTCTGGTTGCAAAATCTTTTTGAATTATTTTATGATGAAATTGGGTTGATGGATTTAAGGTGAGGGGGTGAAAGATTTAATAGGAACCTGAAGGGTAACCTTTTCACACAGGGTCATGGAACGAGCTGCCGGAGGAGGTAGTTGAGGCTGGGACTATCTCAACGTTTAAGAAACAGTTGGACAGGTACATGGATAGGACAGGTTTGGAGTGATATGGACCAAACGCGGGCAGGTGGGACTAGTGTAGATGGGGCATGTTGGCCGGTGTGGGCAAGTTGGGCAGAAGGGCCTGTCTCCACATTATATGACAACTCCATGACTTTATACTGTAACTAGCGTGTAAATATTCTGATCTGAGCTGCACTAGACCTTTCCTCAAAGAAACATGTGCAAAGTTGCTGGAATTGGGAGAGTGAAAGATGAGTTAACCGTGAGCTGAGGAATCATTAGCTCACTAACCAAGTGGAAACACGGAAATTATCAATAGTTACAACTTTGATCAAAATATTTCTGCAGGCACCAACTTACAATATTAATTAATTGTGCTGGAATAAATGTAATTGCAAGCTGTGTGTGAAATGAGAGATTTGCCAGCCTCTCAATCCCACATCAGCTGTGGATGTGATGACAGTGGCAGGCAGTGACCGAGCGGTTGAGAGACCGCCTTGTCTAGCCGGGGAGACGGGTTGGAGACCAGGTGAGAAGCTGAGCGAGACACGTCTAGCCGGGAAGACGGGCTGGAGACCAGGGGAGGGGTTGAGAGACTGTCTCGTCTAGCCGGGGAGACGGGTTGGAGACCAGAGGAGATGCTGAGAGACTGTCTCGTCTAGCCGGGGAGACGGGCTGGAGACCAGGGGAGACGCAGAGTGAGACACGTCTAGTCTAGACGGGGAGGAATCCGTTAGCACTGGTGGGGGAGGAGTCTGGAAATCTCCACTCGGGTGAAGCAGACGGATCATCAGACGGTACTGAAGACTGAGACCAATAAGTTGTAGAGTTGGGGGAGCTGAGGAATCACAGGGACCGTATACGGTTGGGGTTTGGGACGTTTTGTGGGATCAGACCATGTTGTTTAAAGGGAAAAGCTGCACTGAGGGGCTGAATGGCCTCCTCCTCCTATCCCTTACACCAGTATTTATAATAATGACCAACATTTCCTGTTTAATGGATTAAAACATTGATAATTACCCTGTGGATAAGCCTGGTCCCTGTTCCATGAATCTATGCTTCCCTGAGGTAAGTAAGTAGTAAGTAAGTAAGTAAACTTTATTTATATAGCACGTTTAAATCAACTCGCGTTGAGACCAAAGTGCTTTACATAGAAAAAAAAATAATAAAAATAATTAAGCATACATCCATAGAAAAATTAAAATTAAGAAAAATGACACAACATATTGTATAATTCAACACAAACGTCCCCCCACAACAGAATAAAAAATTTCCACTGTGGGGAAAGGCATCAGAAAGTTCAGTCCTCTCCCTCTGTGATCACCCGAGGTCGGTGCCTATTTGTGAACATATACGTTTAGAGGTGGGATATCTGAGTGAACTAACTAATTATTTATTCATACCCACACAAACCAGCATTTACTGTCTATTTCATCACTTGGTTAAAACATTACCGGTAAATGTAATCACTTCTACCAACCTGAGTTTAATTTATTGTTGTGTGTGTGTGGCACGGTGAGGTTACAGTGAAGTGCAAGGACTTTAGTTTCTCAGGTCAGGACTTTGACCCAGAGATTACAACATGGTTATGTTGAGTGTGTAAAAAGGAACTGCAGGTGCTGGGTTAAACTGAAGATAGACACAAAGTGCTGGAGTAACTCAGCGGGACAGGCAGCGTCTCTGTAGAGAATGAATGGGTGACGTTTTGGGTCGAGACCCTTCTTCAGACTGCTGCTGAGTTACTGCAGCTTTTTGTGTCTATCTATGGGTAGGTAGAGATGGAGACGAGGAGCTGCTTGAGTCTGGTCCAGGTTTGCTCCTCATTACTGAAGTACTCTGTTGCTGAAGCAGACTGGATGTGAATATTATAGAGCTCCAGTTAGCAGCAGCTGATACATGAATCAGAGTGCAGTGACATTGATGATGATGGCCTGTCGCTGTGTGTTCACTGAGGTGTGTGAGAGAGAGAGAGAGAGCAGGCTCTTTGCTGCCCAGGCTCCAGCCCTAGCTCGGAGGTATTTATAATCATCATCAGATGCAGGGGGCAGGGCAGGGCCGGCCGGTGTAGTCAGGCCTGTCCATCCATCGCCTGCCATTGCTGCCAACAGACCCGTGTGTTTTATCTCAACTCCCAGCCCATGCACAGTCCAGAAATGGCTCGCATTGACTGAGAGTTAAAAGGATTGCATAGCTCCAGGTCCCAGCATCTCTCTGAGTGCAGAGCATGAGGAGAACAATAACCCTCACAATTAGTGTTACAGCCCCTGGGGTTCCAGCCACACTCTCCCTTCATCTGTCACTCTGGCTTCTAAACCAACTCGCGTGGCTGGGGGGCAGAGGTGGTGGGAGGCAATTTGTATTTAACTGCAGTCATTGCTGTTCGAGAATTAGATGTAAGCATTAGTGGTTCGGCCAGCTCCAAACTCAGAAATCAATCACAGTGGCATTACCTTTTATTATCACTCGGATAACACATGATATCCTGTTATGGACCTGAAACATCCCCCAGAGCTGAGTCAGGCTGTGAATGCAGCCTCCACCATCGACACTAATGTTAGCCGAGAGTCAGGCTGTGAATGCAGCCTACACCATTGACACTAATGTTAGCCAAGAGTCAGGCTGTGAATGCAGCCTCCACCATCCACACTAATGTTAGCCGAGAGTCAGGCTGTGAATGTGGCCTCCACATCGACACTAATGTTAGCCGAGAGTCAGGCTGTGAATGTGGCCTCCACATCCACAGTAGTGTTAGCTGAGAGTCAGGCTGTGAATGAGGCCTCCACATCCACAGTAGTGTTAGCCGAGAGTCAGGCTCCCTCCTCATGCAGAGACCCAGTCAGCGAATCACTGCCCAGCCACAGGTCACTGTAGTTTAGTAAATTACTACAATTAAAATCCATCATCACCATTTACATCATTAGCAAAAACAAAGGGAAGTTTCAACTTTATTCTAAATTTCCCCAGAGTTCCTCTGTAACAGTCAGTGTTGGAATGTGACCAACTCGTCTGAAGGAGGTTCAGTCACGGAGATATAGCATGGCTCAGATATAACATGGCTCAGATATAGCACAGATATAGCATGGCACAGATATAGCATGGCACAGGCCCTTCGGCCACTGAGTTCATCTGACCCTCTACCATCCATTTACGCTGATCCATTTTTGATTCTTTATTTCGTTCTCCCCACATTCCCATCATCATCCCCCAGACTCACCCACCCACCCACTCACCCTCTCACTCACCCGCTCACCCTCTCACTCACTCACCCACTCACCCACCCACTCACCCTCTCTCTCACTCACCCACTCACCCACCCACTCACCCACTCACCCACTCACCCACCCACTCACCCTCTCACCCACCACACCCACCACACCTACGCACCAGTTTATATCAGCCACTTCACCTCCCAACCTGCGCGGTGTTTTTTCAAGTGTAGCAACATTATTTTGTTGTCGCTGGATTTTCAAAATCTTTTGGGGACTCTGATATGATGCCGGCAGTCGCTGAAAAACTGGTTGTGGGACAGACCCTTATAGCTCAGGCCCTCGTATCCTGGCAACATCCTTGTAAATGTTCTCTGCACCCTCTTCAGCTTCATGGCCCCTTTCCTGACACAGTGACCAAAACACAATACAAGATTCCCCGTACAGCCTCACCAATGCCTTGACCAACTGTGGCATATACGTCCCAACTTCTATACTCAATAACATGACTGATGAAGGAAGGCCAGCAGGACAGTTTTATTCCCATCCACTCTGTCCACCTGTAACACCATCATCAGAGAAACATATCGCTCTGTTCAACATTTGTTCTATGAACTGGTCCATTCAGGGGATATGGGGAGAAGGCAGGAACGGGGTACTGATTGGGGATGATCAGCCATGATCACATTGAATGGCAGTGCTGGCTCGAAGGGCCGAATGGCCTACTCCTGCACCTAGTGCCACCATTAGACGTACATTTTGTTGGCATTTTGGACTGTGCCATATTTTGACGGATTGTTTAACAAAGTTTACAGAAGGGCAGAGATTGACAACAACTGGTGAATGTCATCAAACCTTTGATTGATTGATTGATTATATTGAGCGGGCAATGGCAGTCACATTGAGAGAGAAGACTGCAAGCGTTTGGAATGGTCACTTTTATTTTGATCTTTGTGTCACCTGTTTTTGTGTTAATTTCGGACAAGAGGTGATCAGAACAATGGCAGTTGTTCAAAGCAGAGACTGACAAGTGGCTGAGGGAAGGTCATTTATTAGATCTAGTGTTTATCATAATGGTGTTTATGCAATGGTTGGTGGAGAAGGGAGGTTGTCAGGACAGGTTTATGTGCGTGTGTGATGGAGCTGTGAGCAGATACCTCCTGACTGACTGACTGACTGCCCGACTAAAGATATCAATAAGATTGTCCATTAGCTTCCTTCCAATACATTATTATTTTCCCCCAATCAAAACAATTTTCTTTGAGGATCTGCAGGACTCGTTCTTGACAGGAAGCTGTTTATGGGAACATCTCCTGACAGTTTATACATCTACCAGTGATTTATCAGCTCTTCCTAATGTTAGCGTGATTGGCCCAGATTTCTCAGAAGGAATGAGGTGAGACTGCCAGTCCTTGTTAACATCTGTGGGAGAGTCAGACAGCGAGCCCAGTCCGTACAGTCTGATATAGTGACCGGACATGGTCTGAGCCAGCATTCCCTGCATGACCTACCCGTCACAGAGATGTGGCTTCCACAGTCACGGAGACACAGAGTCACAGAGGCACAGAGACACAGAGACACAGAGACACAGAGTCACAGAGTCACAGAGACACAGAGACACAGAGTCACAGAGGCACAGAGACACAGAGACAGTCACAGACACAGAGACACAGAGACACAGAGTCACAGAGACACAGAGACACACAGTCACAGAGACACAGAGACACAGAGACACAGAGACACAGAGACACAGTCACAGAGACACAGAGACACAGAGACACAGAGACACAGAGACACAGAGACAGTCACAGACACAGAGACACAGAGACACAGAGTCACAGAGACACAGAGACACACAGTCACAGAGACACAGAGACACAGAGACACAGAGCCACAGAGGCACAGTCACAGAGACACAGAGACACAGTCACAGAGACACAGAGACACAGAGTCACAGAGACACAGAGCCACAGTCACAGAGACACAGAGTCACAGAGACACACAGTCACAGAGACACAGAGACACAGAGACACAGAGACACAGAGACACAGTCACAGAGACACAGAGACACAGTCACAGAGACACAGAGACACAGTCACAGAGACACAGAGACACAGAGACACAGAGACACAGAGACACAGTCACAGAGACACAGAGACACAGTCACAGAGACACAGAGACACAGTCACAGAGACACAGAGACACAGAGACACAGAGACACAGAGACACAGAGACACAGAGACACAGAGACACAGGGTCACAGAGTCACAGAGTCACAGAGACACAGAGACACAGAGACACAGAGACACAGAGACAGAGCCACACAGTCACAGAGACACAGAGACACAGAGACAGAGCCACACAGTCACAGAGACACAGAGACACAGAGACACAGAGTCACAGAGACACAGTCTGCTATTGCCTCTTGTGCTCTTGTTTGTGTTCTGTTTTTGTTTTGCTTTATATTTGTTTTTGTTTTTGTTTTTTGTTTGCCTTGCCTTGCCTTGTAAAGCGACTTTGTCCTTGAAAAGCGCTCTATAAATTCAATTTATTATTATTATTATTAGATAATGATGTGAACTCATCGCTGTGGAGCTGATTCGTGATTTCTAGTGGTGTTTCCGCGGCTGTGGAAGGAACTGTTGCAGATTGAGTGGAACTCTCCTTGTCATCTACTGGACAGACAGTGTAGCTGCCTCTGTGCATGGTGACCTTAACTCTGACCCTTGACCCTGACTGACCTTGACCCTGACCCTGACTGACCCCGACCCTGACCCTGACCCACACTGATTGGGCTGGTGGGCACCAGCCAGAAGCTGCCCACATAGATGTCTGCAAGCCGTGGCCAACATGTCTACTGAACCCTTGCACAGTGAGGAACGAGAGTTGGCCATGGGCCTTGTTGGTGGTGGGGCAGGTGAGGGGGACATGGACCTTGTTGGCGGTGGGGGGGACATGGACCCTGTTGGTGGTGGGGGAGGTGAGGGGGACATGGACCTTGTTGGTGGTGGGGGGGACATGGACCCTGTTGGTGGTGGGGGAGGTGAGGGGGACATGGACCTTGTTGGCGGTGGGGGAGGTGAGGGGGACATGGACCCTGTTGGTGGTGGGGGAGGTGAGGGGGACATGGACCCTGTTGGTGGTGGGGGAGGTGAGGGGGACATGGACCCTGTTGGTGGTGGGGGAGGTGAGGGGGACATGGACCTTGTTGGTGGTAGGGGGAGGTGAGGGGGACATGGACTTTGTTGGCGGTGGGGGAGGTGAGGGGGACATTGGGCAGGGGGACAGTCGTGCTCCTCAATAGTCAGCCCTAACGGTGCAAGGATGAAGGTGATGAGGACGAGTGCAGGAAGTGACAAATGATGAGAGAGAAGCAAAGCTCCTTCTTCTGAAAGCTCCAGGGCAAGAATCCAATTTAATCGTCTGCAACAGACCATCAAAGACAAGCCTCGACTCGGAGGAGATGAAGAGCATGAAGAAGTCTCTGAGTTAGCTGTAGTTGACGTGCTGACAAGTACTCTCAGGAGATTGTATTGAACTTGGAAGCAGACTCGGATGGAAGGCGAAATTCACCTGAAGGATAACACCAAACACCTCACCGTTGACAGGAGATGGGTGGGAGGAGCTGAAGTAGGCATCGTTGATGCAGGGGAGTTCCAGCAATCATTCCCACCATCTAGATGCCAACTTAACTTAGCCCTTATCGACAGCTGATGAAACCTCATTGTGACAGCCTTGATTCAGGCAACTCAACCATCCAACCACAACCAGAGAGCAGTGCTGAAGTATCTACCTACTTCATTGATGACCCACGGACTATCCATGATTGGACTTTGCCGGCTTTACCTTGCACTGACCGATATTCCCTTATCCTGTATCTGTACATTTTAAATGGCTCGATTGTAATCATGTATTGTCTTTCCACTGACTGGATAGCACTCAACAAAAGCTTCCACTGTACCTCGATACACGTGACAATAAACTAAACTGTAAGCTGCCCACTGGCCCGGCAGTGTGTGGACAGTGGGTGGACAATGTGTGGGCAGTGGGCAGTGTGAGATGCTGCCTGTCATGCTGAGTTACTCCAGCACTTTGTGTCCATCTTGAGTTTCAACCAGC
The DNA here is from genome assembly GCF_010909765.2 of Amblyraja radiata. NCBI lineage: Eukaryota > Metazoa > Chordata > Chondrichthyes > Rajiformes > Rajidae > Amblyraja > Amblyraja radiata. Next base: position 40,292,584 of record NC_045979.1, read on the forward strand.
ATCTGCAGTTCCTTCTTACACAGACGAGGAGGTGAACCCAAGCTAAGTATTCGGGACCAGGGGAGAGGGCAAGGGTTGCATCTTTGGAGTTACATGGACCGGGCGTGAGAGAGAGTGGGTGGTGCTGAACCAGAGCATAGGGAGAGAATGGTCCCCTCAACATAGTGAGGAGAGAGAGGAGAAGATGCCACCATCTTCTCTCTCCAGAGATGCCATCTGACCGGCTGAAGGTGTTCAGCAGTTTTGAATCTTTATTTCAGATTTGCAGCTGGTACAGAATTCAGTCTCGCTGTTATTCCTGGATGAAACCAGTTTCCATCTTTGTCCACTACAAATCTTAGCATCCTCGTGATACTTTAACTATATCACAAATTCAATGAAAATCTCTTAAGCTTTTGTTTGCCGAGGAAGTTGCTGGTTAAATGCTTCTGAACAGACTGGGAGAAAAAGGACATTAAAAGCTTTAATGACCATTAGTGAGGTAATCCATTTCCAACAAAATACATGTCAACTTTCAACCATTTGTGAAAATATCAAACGCACCCGAGTGGATTAACAAGGTGCTGTAGAACCAACCAGAGACTGCAACACATTTACATTTAGCTTGAAAAGAAATCAGCTTCAGTGAGGTTGTTACAAAAATCCTTTCAATGGATCTTCACACAGATGTATAAAACGCTAAAAATAGGACTGGTGCTTTTGCCCAGTTTAATGTCGAGTTCTGTTATGAGATTGAACAAGGCAATAAAAGACAATCATGCACTGGTCTATCAAGGCTGCAGGGCAAAGCAAATACAGCACATTCAGCCTTAATGCCAAGCATGCAGCATCACATCTATGCAGCAAATGGATTTCTATTGTATGAGTTGCAGGATACATAATAGAGCAACTGAAATGAAAAATCTTTCTGATGACTTCCAATGGAGCTGCGATATTCTATTCCAAGTAATTGATAGAATTGCAAGAAAAGCTTTTTTGAAATTTGTCCCGTTTCCCCGAGCCTGATGTAGTCGCTGCTCGTACATAACCGAGACTAATCAACACAGTGGAAGGAATGCAGCAGTCAGAGCCCAGAGCACAGGAACATAGAAATATAGAAACATAGTAAATAGGTGCAGGAGTAGGCCATTCGGCCCTTCGAGCCTGCACCGCCATTCAATATGATCATGGCTGATCATCCAACTCAGTATCCTGTACCTGCCTTCTCTCCATACCCCCTGATCCCTTTAGCCACAAGGGCCACATCTAACTCCCTCTTAAATATAGCCAATGAACTGGCCTCAACTACCTTCTGTGGCAGAGAATTCCACAGATTCACCACTCTCTGTGTAAAAAATGATTTTCTCATCTCGGTCCTAAAAGACTTCCCTCTTATCCTTAAACTGTGACCCCTAGTTCTGGACTTCCCCAACATCGGGAATAATCTTCCTGCATCTAGCCTGTCCAACCCCTTAAGAATTTTGTAAGTTTCTATAAGATCCCCCCTCAATCTTCTAAATTTTAGCGAGTACAAGCCGAGTCTATCCAGTCTTTCTTCATATGAAAGTCCTGCCATCCCAGGAATCAGTCTGGTGAACCTTCTCTGTACTCCCTCTATGGCAAGAATGTCTTTCCTTGGCTGTGATTGTCTGTGCCTGATTATACCGAGAGCCAGTGACCCAGTGATTACACTGGCCACACCAGCCAGTGACCCAGTGGTTACATTGGCCACACCAGCCAGTGACCCAGTGGTTACATTGGCCACACCAGCCAGTGACCCAGTGGTTACACTGGCCACACCAGCCAGTGACCCAGTGGTTACATTGGCCACACCAGCCAGTGACCCAGTGGTTACATTGGCCACACCAGCCAGTGACCCAGTGGTTACATTGGCCACACCAGCCAGTGACCCAGTGGTTACACTGGCCACATCAGCCAGTGACCCAGTGATCACATTGGCCACACCAGCCAGTGACCCAGTGATTACACTGGCCATATCGGTCAGTAACTGACCCATCTTCCTGCATATTCATGCATAATCTCCTTATTGCCACTGTGGTCTCTGCCTCCACCACCCCTGGCAGCCACCACCCTCTGTGTAAAACACTTGCCCCACGTATCTCCTCTAAACTTCCCCCCTCTCACTTTAAATCAGTGCCCTCTATTTGATATGTGATATTTCCACGCTGGGGGGAGAAGGTTCTGACTGTCCACCCTATCTCTGTCTCTCATAATTTTATATACTTCTCCCAGGTTGTATATAACCTTCAGTCTTTGACATTCCAATTTTGTCCAACCTCTCCTTGTAGCCAATCCCGGCATCATTCTGTAAAACCTCTCCAATGCCCCCCCATCCTTCCTGTAACAGGGGCGACCAGAACTCTAAATATGACCTGACCAACATCCTTCAGAGCTGCATTAGGACTTCTTCTGCTCAATGCGTTGACAAACGAAGGCAAACATACCATACCTGGCCACATACCTTTACCCCTTTATCCACCTGTGTTGCCCCTTTCATGTAGACTTGCTCTTTACATCAGTGTGTTATGGGTCTTCCAATTAACTATATATTCCCCTTAGATTCGACCAAGTCAACATACAACATCTCACACTTGCTTGGACCAAACTCCATCTGCCATTTCTCTGCCCCTTTCTGGTGTTGACCTGTATTCCTGCTGCATCCTTTAATGCCTTGACCCTGCCCACATCTCCACCAACGTTGGTGTCCTCTGTAATCACACTCAGAAACCTACACACATTTTTCTCCAAGTCGTTTATTAGATATCTCAAACCACCGATCTGTTTCCACCACCTCCCCTGGCACCATGTTCCATCTACAGATAAGCCCAGCACATCTCCTTTAAACCTCCTCCTCTTATCTTTAAGGTATGCCCTCTTGTATTTGGCATTTCCACCCAATGAACTGAACTCAATGCTCCAAGTGTGGCAAACGCATGTACAACTGTAACATAATGTTCCAATTTCTCTATTCAATTCCCTGACTGATGAAGGCCAACCTGGTTCTTCACCGCCCCAGCTACCTGTGATGCCACCTTCAGCATTGGTGTTACCTTTCGTAACCTGCGGTTGCCTAGTCAGTTAATTGAATTAGATTCCTGATCAATCAGCACACATCCAATCAATGGTTCACAGTGAGAATATGACACTAATTGACCTGCACAATGGAAGGTTTGACCTAATGAGGGAGACAGATTTTTTTTAAACAACATTTATGGAAGATTGTCCATTCATTCATGATAAAACCATACCATAAAACTGATTTAGTGATTGGGCAGTTTAATGGCATTGCAAATGACAGTTTTACAGTTACAAGTTTATTATTAATAGATTTTACTGAGTAATACATTTAGCTGGCAATATAAAAGAAATTACCTTACCAATGGGAAGATTACAATTGCTGCCATAATGAAATAAAGTACAACAAAATGTCGAACGTAAGAATGTACTTGACAAATAACATAAACCTTGATTTATCCATGATTCCACCACACTTGCTGATGTAAACTGAAGAATTAATTAAACACTTGCGTACATTCAGATAGTGTAAGGTACATCGATGTGGGCGGTACAATATAACGCTGGATATGTCGAAGAATGATTTTCCAAAATTAGCTTCAACTACTTGAGTTTCTGTCAGAGAACGACCTTGAAATGTGTTTTCACGGAAAATACAATCCAACGTCTTTGTGAGAAGAAGCAGCAGTATTGAACTGTTTGCACAGCTGGATATAAATTCAGAAACATGAGAGGTCATTCTCAAACTGCTCCCAAACTTGGCAGAAAGAAGAAGTTCTTTGATTAAACAGTTACCAATTCCACCCGTAGTTCCTGATCTCGATTACTGTCGTCACTACATCTGCATTGATAAATACATCACATCTGGTTGCTGCACCCACAACATCTGCATTACTGCATCAACAACATCTACATTACTGCACCCACCACATCTGGGTTACTGCACCCACCACATCTGGGCTACTGCACCCACCACATCTGGATTACTGCACCCACCACATCTGGGTTACTGCACCCACCACATCTGGGTTACTGCGCCCACCACATCTGGGTTACTGCACCCACCACATCTGGGTTACTGCACCCACCACATCTGGATTGTACATGCACCACATCTGCATTACTGCCATTCTCACATCTGCATTACTGCACCAATCATATCTGGATTACTGCACCCACAACATCTGAATTACTGCCAATACTACATCTGCATTGCTAAATGCACATCTATATTGTTGCACTCATCGCACCTGGATTGCTGCAGCCACCACATCTGGATTGCTGCAGCCACCACATCTGGATAGCTGCAGCCAACACATCTGGATCACTGCAGCCACCACATCTGGATCGCTGCAGCCAACACATCTGGATCACTGCAGCCACCACATCTGGATCACTGCAGCCACCACATCTGGATTGCTGCAGCCACCACATCTGGATGTCAGCCCTGGTGTTGGTGGGACAGGGTTGGGGCAACTGGAGCAGGGGGGTGGACTGATGGAGTCTTGGCGACACAATGGGTGAACAAACAATTAGTGTGTCTTCTACTTGAAGCTGAGAAGAACTTGGATATCAGGATGAGACATAGAACATAGAACATGGAACATACAGCACAGGAACAGGCCATTCAGCCCCCCATGCCTAGACCGATCATAATGCCCCCCCCCCCCCAGATAAAACACACTAAAGATAAAACAAAAGACATTATCTATGTGGCGTTTGCAAGCACTTTGACAAGACAGTCACTGATGTAATGAGACTAACTGTATGAAAATGTAAACACCTGCCTTCACTGGTAACCTGACATAAATGTCCGACAAAGGGAACTCCACCTGAAACTCTCGTTCTTAGTCTAGACATACAGTGTTGAAACAGGCCCTTCGGCCCATTGAGTCTGCGCTGACCAGCGATCACACATACACTAGTTCTATCCTGCACAATAGGAACAATTCACAGAAGCCAATTAACCTACAAACCTCACATCTTTGACATGTGGGAGGAAACCAGAGCACCCAGAGAAAACCCACGTGGTCACAGGGAGAAGGTACAAACTCCATACAGACAGTATCCGAGGTCAGGATGGAACCCGGGTCTCTGGCGCTGTGAGGCAGCAGCTCTACCCGCTGCACCGCCATGCTGTTGTTCCCCTTCCCCAGGAGCTGCCTGACCCGCTGAGTGTCTCCACATTTCTGTTTCTACCACAGTGTATATTTCTGAAGGTGTAAGAAGAAGGGACTCGACCCTAAATCACCCATTCCTTCTCACCAGAGATGCTGCCTGCCTGTCTGTCCCGCTGGGTTACTCCAGCATTTTGTGTCTCTCTTCTATATTTCTGAAGGGTCGGGTCAAGTGGGAACGTCACCTATTCATTCCTGAGTGACAACCGCAGACAACCTGAGCCACAGATCATTAATGATCATCTCACCTTAGCCTCTGCACCCAATGCACCCACTGCACCCTCTGCACCCACTGCAATGCGCACCTACTGCACCCTCTGCACTGCACCCTCTGCCCCCTCTGCACTGCACCCACTGCACTGCACTGCACCCTCTGCACCCACTGCACTGCCCCCCTCTGCACTGCGCCCACTGCACTGCACCCTCTGCACTGCAACCTCTGCACCCACTGCACTGCACCCTCTGCACCCACTGCACTGCACCCTCTGCACTGCACTGCACCCACTGCACTGCACCCTCTGCACCCACTGCACTGCACCCTATGCACCCACTGCATTGCACCCACTGCACTGCACTCTCTGCACCCACTACACTGCACCCTCTGCACCCACTGCACTGCACTCTCTGCACCCACTGCACTGCCCCCTCTGCACCCGCTGCACTGCACTCTCTGCACCCACTGCACTGCACCCTCTGTACCCGCTGCACTGCACCCTCTGCACCCACTGCACTGCACCCTCTGCCCCCTCTGCACTGCACCCTCTGCATTGCAACCTCTGCACCCACTGCACTGCACCCTCTGTACCCGCTGCACTGCACCCTCTGCACCCACTGCACTGCACCCTCTGCCCCCTCTGCACTGCACCCTCTGCATTGCAACCTCTGCACCCACTGCACTGCACCCTCTGCACCCACTGCACTGCACTCTCTGCACCCACTGCACTGCCCCCTCTGCACCCGCTGCACTGCACTCTCTGCACCCACTGCACTGCACCCTCTGTACCCGCTGCACTGCACCCTCTGCACCCACTGCACTGCACCCTCTGCATTGCAACCTCTGCACCCACTGCACTGCACCCTCTGCACTGCACTGCACCCACTGCACTGCACCCTCTGCACCCACTGCACCCACTGCACTGCACCCTCTGCACCCACTGCACTGCACCCGCTGCACTGCACCCTCTGCACCCACTGCACTGCACCCTCTGCACCCACTGCACTGCACCCTCTGCACCCACTGCACTGCGCCCTAGGCACCCACTGCATTGCACCCACTGCACTGCACTCTCTGCACCCACTGCACTGCACCCTCTGCACTGCACTGCACCCACTGCACTGCACCCTCTGCACCCACTGCACCCACTGCACTGCACCCTCTGCACCCACTGCACTGCACCCGCTGCACTGCACCCTCTGCACTGCACCCTCTGCACCCACTGCACTGCACCCTCTGCACCCACTGCACTGCGCCCTAGGCACCCACTGCATTGCACCCACTGCACTGCACTCTCTGCACCCACTGCACTGCACTCTCTGCACCCACTGCACTGCACCCACTGCACCCGCTGCACTGCACCCTCTACACCCACTGCACTGCCCCCTCTGCCCCCTCTGCACTGCACCCACTGCACTGCACCCTCTGCACTGCACCCTCTACACCCACTGCACCCTCTGCACTGCACCCACTGCACCCTCTGCACCCACTGCACTGCACCCTCTGTACCCACTGTACCCTCTGCACTGCACCCAATGCACCCTCTGGCTGCGCTGAAGAGAGGTCTTCCAATCTCAAGTCTTTGATGCTGACAAGTGTGGAACTCCGGCCATGAATTCTAATCTCGAGTACTTGCTGTACACCCGTGCTTTCTCAGAAGACATCTGACACATTTCGGACCTACATTTGCATCTCTTTCACCTCTGCTTCATTCATCAAGTTGAGTTAATTTCACATTTCATGGACTCAAACATTAGCTTGAAGTGACGGGGGAATTGTGAGTGATCGGCCACTGATCTTGGTGACAACTGGAATAGCAACACCATTACTGGTGATTTACAGATACCAGGCAGTTCTTCAATGGCAATCAATGAACGTTTCAGAGATGTGATCTCTATTGCATCCATGTAATGCATGAATCTAACTGAACATTACTGTGTTTGCCATTTGTAAAATTAAGCATTATTTTATTCAAACAATGCTCGGTGGAACAGAATGTTTGCAGTTTGGAGCAGTGTGCGTAAGATTTATTGGATGTGACCTGTGCTGCCTCTGCCTTTCACAGGCAGCCTGCCCACACAACACAACCTGACGATTGGCTCAAGACTTGACACAAATGCTACACAGTATCTGCTCCAGTTACCTGTGGTCCTGCTGAAGCACTAGTCTGTCTCCACAGTCAGTGACATTCTGCAGCTGCCTTCATGGTGAGTCTCAGGGACCGTCTGTGTAGAGGTCACTTCTCTGGACACAAAGCTCCATGCCGCAGCTAATTCCCACTGACCCAACGTTAAATCGCTGCTCTAACCTGGTTGGGTCTCTGCATGCCTGTTACTCGTTGTCCTGAGGTGACCATCACTATCAAGGGCAGGCAGGCAGGCACGGCCAATAGACCACCCAGTCTGGGTGGATGTGTCAGGTTATAGTGGAGGTTAAACATGATTCATTGGCTCGTGTCCTGACGCCATCAATGACAAGCCAGACCCCACTAAAAGGAAACATCTCCCAACTGACAAGGACCTCCTCCCCTCCTCCTCTCCTCCCCTCCTCCCCTCCTCCTCTCCTCCCCTCCTCCCCTCCTCCCCTCCTCCCCTCCCCCCTCCTCCCCTCCTCCCCTCCTCCCCATCTCCCCATCTCCCCATCTCCTCTCCTCCCCTCCTCCCCTCTTCCCATCCTCCTCCCCTCCTTCCCTCTTCCCATCCTCCTCCCCTCCTCCCCATCTCCTCTCCTCCCCTCCTCTCCTCCCCTCTTCCCATCCTCCTCCCCTCCTCCCCTCCTCCTCTCCTCCCCTCCTCCTCTCCTCCCCTCCTCCTCTCCTCCCCTCCTCCTCTCCTCCTCTCCTCCCCTCCTCCCCTCCTCCCCTCCTCCTCTCCTCCCCTCCTCCCCTCTTCCCATCCTCCTCCTCTCCTCCTCTCCTCCCCTCCTCCTCTTCTCCCCTCCTCCCCTCCTCCTCTCCTCCCCTCCTCCCCTCCTCCTCTCCTCCCCTCCTCCCCTCCTCCCCTCCTCCTCTCCTCCCCTCCTCCCCTCCTCCCCTCCTCCTCTCCTCCTCTCCTCCCCTCCTCCTCTTCTCCCCTCCTCCCCTCCTCCTCTCCTCCCCTCCTCCCCTCCTCCCCTCGCTCCTCGTCCTCCCCTCCTCCTCTGTCTCCCCTCCTCCCCTCCTCCTCTCCTCCCCTGCCTCCCCTCCTCCCCTCACTCCTCTCCTCCCCTCCTCCCCTCTTCCCATCCTCCTCCCCTCCTCCACCCCTCCCCTCCTCCCCTCCTCCCCTCCTCCTCGTCCTCCCCTCCTCCCCTCCTCCCCTCCGTCCCCATCTCCCCATCTCCCCTCCTCCCCTCCTCCCCTCTTCCCATCCTCCCTGCCCCTCCTCCTCCCCTCCTCCCCTACTCCCCATCTCCCCATCTCCCCTGCTCCCCTAGCTCCCCTCCTCCCCTCCTCCCCTCCTCCTCTCCTCCCCTCCTCCCCTCCTCCTCTCCCCTCCTCCCCTCCCCTCCTCACACAGACTGCAGGCTGTGGAATCAAGCACTCAATGAAGCCACAATCCATTTGGCTCAAATCCCCAAAGCCTCACCTGTCCAAGTGTCTTTTAAATGTTGTTACAACACCTGCCCAGCTTGTTCCAGGCACCCACCACCCTCTGTGTAAAATACCTGTGGCATGTATTTCCTTTCAACTTTGCCCCTCTCACCTTAAACCCCTCTAGTGTTTTTCACTGTCGACCCTATCTCTGCCCTCTCACAATATACTTATATACTTTATATTCATCTATCAGGTCTCCCCTCAACCACTACCGTTCCAGAGAAAACAATCCAAGTCTGTGAAACCTCTCCTTATAGATAATACCCTCTAATCCTGGCATCGTTCTGGTAAACCTCCTCTGCACCCTCTCCAAAGCCCCCAAACTTTCCTGGAATGTGGGTGACCAAAACTGCTTGCAATACTCCAAATGCAGCCTAACCCAGAGACATTTAAAGATGCATCAATGACAATGCACAGGTGGGATGGCAGCAGATGCAGCAGATGCAGCAGATGCAGTAGGTACGGCAGATACAGTAGATGCGGCAGATGCAGCAGATACAGTAGATGCAGCAGATGCAGCAGGTGCAGCAGATGCAGCAGATACAGTGGATGCAGCAGATGCAGCAGATGCAGCAGATACAGCAGGTGCAGCAGGTGCAGCAGATACAGTAGATGCAGCAGATACAGTAGATGCAGCAGATGCAGCAGATACAGTGGATGCGGCAGATGCAGCAGATACAGCAGATACCGTAGATGCAGCAGATGCAGCAGGTGCAGCAGATGCAGCAGATACAGTAGATGCAGCAGATGCAGCCAGTGCAGCAGATACAGTAGATGCAGCAGATGCAGCAGATGCAGCAGATACAGCAGGTGCAGCAGGTGCAGCAGATACAGTAGATACAGCAGGTGCAGCAGATACAGTAGATGCAGCAGGTGCAGCAGATACAGCAGGTGCAGCAGATACAGTAGATGCAGCAGATGCAGCAGGTGCAGCAGATACAGTAGATACAGCAGATACAGCAGATACAGTAGATGCAGCAGATGCAGCAGGTGCAGCAGGTGCAGCAGATACAGCAGGTGCAGCAGATACAGCAGATGCAGCAGATACAGTAGATGCAGCAGATGCAGCAGGTGCAGCAGATACAGTAGATACAGCAGATGCAGCAGATACAGCAGGTGCAGCAGATGCAGCAGGTGCAGCAGATACAGCAGGTGCAGCAGATACAGCAGATGCAGCAGATACAGTAGATGCAGCAGATACAGCAGGTGCAGCAGATACAGTAGATGCAGCAGATACAGTAGATGCAGCAGATACAGCAGGTGCAGCAGATTCAGTAGATGCAGCAGATACAGTAGATGCAGCAGATACAGTAGATGCAGCAGATACAGCAGGTGCAGCAGATTCAATTCAATTCAATTCAAAGCACTTTATTCGTCCCCGAGGGGCAATTTAAAAGGGCGCATTACAGTAGCTTTAAAAAAAAAAGAGGGACACAATCAACAAACATAAGCAGCACGCACACTGCACAATCACACAACACACGCATTTCACAGACATACTGCACAATCACACAACACACGCATTTCACAGACACACTGCACAATCACACAACACACACCGCACATCAACATTCAACACATAGTAATAGTTTTTAAAATGCTTCCTTAGTGCTTCAATTAAAAAGTGCATATAAAGGGTTATTTCATTTCATAAGTTCATGAGTCAGTGATCAGCATTAAGAAGCTGGACAGCCCTGGGGATGAAAGTTGCCTTCCTCCTCTGTGTCCGGCAACCCGGACAGCGGAGTCTGCGTCCTGAGGGGAGCCACTCAAACTCAGGAAACAGGATGTGAGAGGGGTCGTGAAGAATCCTGCGTGTTAACTTTACAAACTGTTGGTCGCATAGGGCAGTGAGAGTTCGGACGGGCTGATCAATGATTTTTGAGCAGACCTTGACCACATTCAACAGGCGGTTTCTGTTTTGCAGGGTGATGGAGTGGAACCAGCTAGTGAAAGAGAAGGTTATTACATTTTCAATGAATACGTAGTAGAATGTGGTGAGAATGTCTTTATTAATCCCAAATGACTTCAGCTTCCTGAGTAGGTACTGTCTCTGATGGCACTTTTTAAGGATTTCCTCTGTGTTAGAGGAAAACCTTAACAGGTTGTCGAAGGCTGTTCCCAGGTATTTGTATACCTCCACTATCTCCACTGGCTCCTGCTGGATGATAGTGGTGGCTGCCTCAGCCATCAGTCTCTGTTGGGGGGGAAAGGTCACAATCATGTCCTTGGTTTTGCTTATATTTAGCTCAAGACAAGACTTTTCACACCATACTATAAAGTCCTGCAGGGCTGAGCTGTGATGTTGTGTATGGCTGGGAAGCACAGACAGGAGGACTGTGTCATCAGCAAATTTTACAAAGTGGCAGTTTGGCTGGGTGGATCTGCAGTCATCAGTGTAGAGAATGAAGAGAAGTGGGGAGAGGACACAGCCTTGTGGAGAGCCAGATGCAGCAGATACAGCAGATACAGCAGGTGCAGCATGTGCAGCAGATACAGTAGGTGCAGCAGGTGCAGCAGATACAGCAGATACAGCAGGTGCAGCAGGTGCAGCAGATGCAGCAGATACAGCAGGTGCAGCAGGTGCAGCAGATACAGCAGGTGCAGCAGATACAGCAGGTGCAGCAGATACAGCAGGTGCAGCAGATACAGCAGGTGCAACAGATGCAGCAGGTGCAGCAGATGCAGCAGGTGCAGCAGATACAGCAGGTGCAGCAGGTGCAGCAGATACAGCAGGTGCAGCAGATACAGCAGGTGCAGCAGATACAGCAGGTGCAACAGATGCAGCAGGTGCAGCAGATGCAGCAGGTGCAGCAGATACAGCAGGTGCAGCAGGTGCAGCAGATACAGCAGGTGCAGCAGATACAGCAGGTGCAGCAGGTGCAGCAGATACAGCAGGTGCAGCAGATACAGCAGATGCAGCAGATACAGTAGATACAGCAGATGCAGCAGCTCCCTCCTCACATGCAGACCCATGCATTAACCCAGACCCTGGGCGAAACATCATCAGTGGAGATGACAATGGCAATCGGTGCTTGGCTGGAATAATTGGCAGATGTGTAATTGAAGGCGTGTAATATTCAAATCAATCTTTACAACATGAAACTAACCAGCAATGTGAAAAACTATAGTGAAGTCAATCTGACCATAAAATCTAATTTGCCGCTCTGTGCTCGGTCCGTAATCAAATGAACATAATGCACGTGCCGTGACTCAGTAACAGGCCGTGACTCAGTAACAGGCCGTGACTCAGTAACAGGCTGTGATTCAGTAACAGGCCATTACTCAGTAACAGGCTGTGACTCAGTAACAGGCCGTGACTCAGTAACAGGCCTTGATTCAGTAACAGGCCATTACTCAGTAACAGGCTGTGACTCAGTAACAGGCCTTGACTCAGTAACAGGCCTTGATTCAGTAACAGGCCATGACTCAGTAACACAATGTGACTCAGTAACAGGCCGTGACTCAGTAA